>NW_026884352.1:0-11153 GCF_032173495.1 Musca vetustissima | reverse complement strand
CACGCCTATTGATCTGATGGTCCTTGAAAAAAATATTCTTTAAAAATCCACGCCTATTTGATCTGATGGTCCTTGAAAAAATATTCTTTAAAAATCCACGCCTATTTGATCTGATGGTCCTTGAAAAAATATTCTTTAAAAATCCACGCCTATTTGATCTGATGGTCCTTGAAAAAATATTCTTTAAAAATCCACGCCTATTGATCTGATGGTCCTTGAAAAAATATTCTTTAAAAAATCCACGCCTATTGATCTGATGGTCCTTGAAAAAATATTCTTTAAAAATCCACGCCTATTGATCTGATGGTCCTTGAAAAAATATTCTTTAAAAAATCCACGCCTATTGATCTGATGGTCCTTGAAAAAAGATATCCTTTAAAAAATCCACGCTTATTGATCTGATGGTCCTTGAAAAAATATCCTTTAAAAAATCCACGCTTATTGATCTGATGGTCCTTGAAAAAAATATCCTTAAAAAATCCACGCTTATTGATCTGATGGTCCTTGAAAAAAATATCCTTTAAAAAATCCACGCTTATTGATCTGATGGTAATGAAAAAAATATCCTTTAAAAAATCCACGCTTATTGATCTGATGGTCCTTGAAAAATATTCCTTTAAAAAATCTACGCTTATTGATCTGATGGTCCTTGAAATAAATATCCTTTAAAAATCCACGCTTATTGATCTGATGGTCCTTGAAAATATATCCTTCAAAAAATCCACGCTTATTGATCTGATGGTCCTTGAAATAAATATCCTTTAAAAATCCACGCTTATTGATCTGATGGTCCTTGAAATAAATATCCTTTAAAAATCCACGCTTATAGATCTGATGGTCCTTGAAAAAAAAATCCTTTAAAAAATCTACGCTTATTGATCTGATGGTCCTTGAAAAAATATCCTTTAAAAATCCACGCTTATAGATCTGATGGTCCTTGAAAAAAAAAAAATCCTTTAAAAAATCTACGCTTATTGATCTGATGGTCCTTGAAAAAAATATCCTTTAAAAATCCACGCTTATTGATCTGATGGTCCTTGAAAATATATCCTTCAAAAAATCCACGCTTATTGATCTGATGGTCCTTGAAATAAATATCCTTTAAAAATTCACGCTTATTGATCTAATGGTCCTTGAAAATATATCCTTCAAAAAATCCACGCTTGTTGATCTGATGGTCATTGAAAAACATATCCTTTAAAAACTCCGCGCTTATTGATTTGATGGTCCTTGAAGAAAATATCCTTTAAAAATCCACGCTTATTGATCTAATGGTCCTTGAAAAGATATCCTTAAAAATCCACGCTTATTGATTTGATGGTCCTTGAAAAGATATCCTTTAAAAATTCACGCTTAGTGATCTGATGGTCCTTGAAAATATATCCTACAAAAATCCACGCTTATTGGTCTGATGGTCCTTTAAAAGATATCCTTTAAAAATTCCACGCTTATTGATATGAATGCATTAAAAAATCCATGGCTTCTGAAGAATCCCCGCCACTTTAAAAAATTCCCTGTCATCTACTTTCAGCTCATCTATGCAGATGCCGTTTAGTTAGTCTCCAAAGACTCTCTTCAACTATGAACCAGTACTTGTATCCTAAATACTCTTCAATCCAACCTAACGCCAATTTAATGTTTTTAATTCAATTTTTTGTGAAAACCCTCAATAAAGCCCAATTTTCTTTTTTTTCAAAGTTTTCAGTTTCCTGCTATCAATGGATTTGTGAACATTAGTGCACCAATATCAGCAACAGCAAATCATTTACACTCTCGTTTTTCACTCCAGCCATCGGCCCTATTTATCTGTAGTGCTTTGGTTTTTATTGCAGCTCAATAGCCAAAGTGCAAAATCCCGAAAAAATCCGGCAGAAAAAAACTCACCTCATCCAGCTGAACCATATTGTAAGTGACTTTAAATCCGTGCAAAGAATTTTCAACGAGCATAGACCTAAAAACCTTTTAACTCTAATCCTTTGTATTGACACAGAAACATACACATAGATGGGGATGTACATACGTATGTTGTAGTAACAAATGTTAGAGGGATGTGGGTGTGTGTGGATGTCAAAGGGATTGTATGAAACAAAAAACTGATCTGGAGTACATATGTAAATCTCACCGAAAGGAGAATGAAAGAAAAACAGCAAAAGGTTTGGTTGTCGTGTTCTTTATGGGTAAGGAAAACATGCATAATGGGTTGTAAGGATAGGCCTTCATTACATGCCTTGGGTTTTTTGTTGTTGCCGTTTTTTTTTTTTTTTTTTTTTTTTTGAATATTTAATAGTTGGGTATTGCATATTGATGAGAGAATTAAAAGAACATAAAAAGGTTAGACCATTGAGGCATGACAAGGGAGTAGGAAAAAATTAAAAATCTTCCAAATTTTGCACCAAAATTTTCTTAAAGTTACAGGATGGGACCTTTACCTGAGAGCTATGTCAAAACATGAACATCTATTGATCATGTTCTGGGAAAAAATAATTATTTAATAAATCCACGCCTTAGGTAATCCTTGAAAAAAATAATTTAAAAAATCCTCGCCTTAGGAAGTCCTTGAAAAAAATAATTTACTTCCTCGCCTTAGGAAGTCCTTGAAGTGGCCTTTGAAAAATATTATTTAAAAACCAGTAAGAAAAGTTTAAAAGTCGGACGGGGACGGTCGGACGACTATATGATACCCTTCACCACTTTGGGTACATACAAGAGATGCTGATATGTACAATATTCTTTATATAGACTAGACATATTATCTTTGGAGGACCATTGAAATGGAATCTACCGAAATTAACTGCGTGAAGTTGTAGATATTTGAACTAAATTTAAACAACCCATACAGATACAATCTGAAATCTATGAAAAAAAAAAAATGAATGTAAATCATCGATCTAAATATGTATACATAAATAAATGTCTTTGAGCAACCGTGGCATTCACCATGCGCTATCCAAAATTTATCTCGACACAAAATCCAATACACATTATTCTAGGTTCGAGTTGGTACGTTGTGCACTAATTCGTCCTAAGAGGACAAACTTCAGTTATTTGGTACATCATTTTGATTAAATCGAATTAAAATGTATATAGGAAAGCTATATTTAAACTTGAAACGTCTTCAATCCAATACGCTATGCAATATTTCTTTTAAGGCGAACAGACATAGGCTCCTTTATTTGCACCATTTGCATAAAATCGGACTAAAGAATATATGCTATATCGAAATCTAAACCGATTTCAAACTTCAACAAAATCGTTTTAGACGACTAAATTTAATACACGCTGCAAAATTTCGTGAATATAGAGCAAATATAGATGCCTCGGTGCGCCATTTACCTAAAATCGGACGAATCTATATATATATATATATATATATATAAATCTGAACCTATTCCAACAAAACATCGCATACATCAATCTGGACCTAATTTAGTACTCTGTGCAATCTTTTTTAATCCGACAAATATTGGGAGTTTAGTGCACCATTTACCTGAAATCGGACGAAACTATATATGGGAGTTATATATAAATCTGAACCGATTTCAACCAAACTTGGCATACATCAATCTAGACCTAATTCAATACTCTGTGCAAAATTTTGTCTCAATCGGACCAATTTTGGGAGTTTGGTGCACCATTTACGTAAATCGGAGGAAACTATATATGAGAGCTATACATAAATCTGAACGGATTCTAACAAAACATCGCATACATCAATCTAGACTTACTTCAATACTCTGTGCAAAATTTTGTCTCAATCGGACCAATTTTGGGAGTTTGTTGCACCATTTACCTAAAATCGGACGAAACTATATATGGGAGCTATATCTAAATCTGAACCGATTTCAACCAAACTTGGCAAACCTCAATCTAGACATAATTCAGTACTTTGTGCAAAATTTTGTCTCAATCGCACTAATTTTGGGAGTTTGTTGCACCATTTACCTAAAATCGAATGAAACTATATATGGGAGATATATCTACATCTGAACCGATTTCAACCTAAACTGGCATACATCAATCTAGACCTAATTCAATACTCTGTGCAATAGTTTGTCTTAATTGGACAATTATTGGAAGTTTTGTGCACCATTTACCTAAATTCGGACGAATCGGTATATGGGAGCTATATCTACATCTGAACCGATTTCAACCAAACTCGGCATAAATCAATATAGACTTACTTCAATACTCTGTGCAAAATTTGTCTCAATCGGACCAATATTGGGAGATTGGTGCACCATTTACCTAAAATCGGACGAAACTATATATGGGAGCTATATCTAAATCTGATCCGATTTCAACCAAACTTGGCAAACCTCAATCTAGAGATAATTCAGTACTTTGTGCAAATTTTTGTCTCAATCGCACTAATTTTGGGAGTTTGTTGCACCATTTACCTAAAATTGAATGAAACTATATATGGGAGATATATCTACATCTGAACCGATTTCAACCTAAACTGGCATACATCAATCTAGACCTAATTCAATACTCTGTGCAATAGTTTGTCTTAATCGGACTATTATTGGAAGTTTGGTGCACCACTTGTCTCAATCGGACCAATATTGGGAGATTGGTGCACCATTTACACAAGTTGGATGAAAATACATATGAGAGCTATATTAAATTCTGAACCGATTTTTTCCAATTTCAATAGGGTTTTCCTTGGTCCAAATAAGGGACATGTGCCAGATTTCATTCAAATCGGATCATAAATGCGACCTGTACTTTGTTCACAAAAATACATGGACGGAAGGACGGACATGCATAAATCGACTCACAAAGTGATTCTATACATATTCTCAAAAGGAACAATGGGTCTATCTCGATTCCTTTTGCTTGTTACAAACATATGCACAAAGACATAATACCCTGTACCACAGTGTGGTGAAGGGTATAAATACTCGCTTTGGATAGTATTTAAAAAATATTATTTAAAAATCTACTCTTTGGATAGTCGATAAAAAATATAATAAAAAAGGTACACGCCTTGGATAGTTGTTAAAACATTTTATTTAAAAAAATCCACGCCTCGGATAGACCTTGAAAAACAAAATAAAAAATCCTCCCCTTAGGTAGTAGTCCTTGACGTGGATATTATTTAAGGGAAATTTGCCAGAGACTTATTTATATTACTTCAGTACGTTGTGTCAATCGGCCTAGCTATGGATCTTTTCACGAAGCTTAGCAACATCGTTCTAGACTCAATATAGTACGCTATGCTAAAATTCGTGCAAATAAAAAAGATTTCCAGGGTCTTTGGTGCACCAATTACCAAAAATCGGGCGAAACTATATATGGGAGCTATATCTTAATCTGAACCGATTTTCCCGACTTCATTTTGGACTTAATTTAGTACACTATGCCAAATTTCGTGCAAATCGAAAAATATAAACGGACTTTGGTACACAAATTATCCTAAATCGGACGAAGATATGTATGGGAGCTATATCTAAATCTGAACCGATTTTCACGAAATGCATTGCACACATCATTCTTGACCTTATTCATTACGCTGTGCCAAATTTCGTGCATATCAACAGATATATAGGGACTTTGGTACCACATTTACCTTAAATCGGACGAAAATATATATGGGAGCTATATCTAAATATGAACCGATTTTTCCCAATTTCAATAGGATTCGTCCTTGGGCCAAACAAATGAGCTGTGCCAAATTTCATCCAATTCGGATCATAAATGCGACCTGTACTTTGTTCACAAAAATACATGGACGGAAGGACATGGACGGACGGAGGACAGAAAGTGATTCTATGCATATTCCCAAAAGGAACCATGGACCTATCTCGATTCCTTTTGCCTGTTACAAACATATGCACAAAGAAAAAATACCCTGTACCGCAGTGTGGTGAAGGGTATAAAAATACACAAATCTACGCACCAGATGGACCTAAAAAAAATGTATTTAATTAATCAACAAATTTATACCCCAGATAGTCCTTGATAAAATAATAGTCCTTGAAAAAAGTTATTTAATAAATCCACGCCTTAGGCAGTCCTTGAAAAAAATTATTATACCCTACACAACTATGTTGTCAGGGTATTATAGCTTTGTGCAGGCCCAAAAGTTTGTAACGCCGCGAAATATTGGTCCTAGACCCACTTTTAAGTATACCGATCGTCATATCTCGACTAGCTGAATACTCGTAATATTCGGAAAATATGTCAGTGTGAGGAAGAGGAGCTGTTTACCTCTAATCGGGCAAGAGGGTGCAAATATCACGAAATATTGCCCAGGAGTTCCGTGTTAGTTGTGTAGGGTATCGTATGGTCGGCCCCGTCCGACTATACTGCTCCGCCCACTGGTTTAAACAATCCACGCCTTAGGTAGTCCTTGACAAAAAGTTATTTAAAAAATCCTTTGAAAAAATATTATTTAAAAAATCCACTCCATAGATAGTCCAAGAACTAATTTTCCTTAAAAAATAAACGCCTTGGATAGTCCAAGAACAAATATTACTTAAAAAATCCACGCCTTGGATGGTCCCTGAAAAATCCATGCCTTAGATAGACTTTGACGTGGATATTATTCAAAATATCCACGCCATAAATAGTCCTTGAAAAAAATATTTAAAAAATCTACGTCTTGAATAGTCCTTGAAATAATATTATTTAAAAATTCACCCTATATCTCTGGTAGACCCTGAAAAAATTCAAAATTCACACAAAATATTTCCACCTGCCTGAGGTTGAAAACAAATATTGCTTTAAATTTTTTTAGAATAATATTATTTTTTTCATTCAAAGCTGTTAATTGAATATTAAACATATAAAAATAAAATCTTTGTAACTCAAATATGTATGTGTCTTGAGGAAAAACAACAAAAACCCAAAAAGTAAAAATATATTTATTCGTTTCCTCTTGATTTATCTGGCAGCATCATAACAAAGTAATATTTGATAACAACTCACCTCAGCTAAAAGTTAAATCCACTTTAAATGCCCTCGGGGGAGTTGGGCAAACAACAAAAGGGAAATCTGTTGTGGCAGCACTTAAATGTGAACATAAAATTTATTTTATGTGAATGTTTTTCGCTTTGTGCATACATTTACATTTAATGTGGAGTTATGTATACATTTTTTATGTGGGATTGTTTTTATTATTAGTTACTGCCTGGATTGTTGTTGTTGTTTTTTCTTTTATAATCCTCTATTCTATATTTCCCTACTTCTGTTATGTGTTTTTTTTCTCGCTCTTCAACATCACCAAGTTGAAGAAAAAGCAGAAATGAATAAAATGTTAAATATCTGTTTTTACACCTTTCTGTATTTTTTTCATGACATTTTTTCATAAACAAAGTTATGGCCCTTGGCTATTATAAGAAAAATAACAAGGAACAAAGAACAGCGCAAAAAAAACCTATTGAAGTTAATGAAAAGTACACAACAATGAAATACATTGTGTGGTAGGTTCGAGATGAAAAAAAAAACATGAAAATGAAATAAAAATATTAATTTTATAAATTAAAAAACGTAATCGTGTGGAAAGGGTTAAGGCAATTTCCATTAGATAAAGTAGATTACATATTGTAGTAATTAAAACAAACACCGAGTCCTTGAAGAACCCCAAAAAGGATCAGTTTTTTTTGTTATATGGCCTTTTGAGATACAATACTTTGTTTAATAATAGTGTTTTGAAGAAACTATTTTATATATACGCGTATTTTTTAATAGACGGACGGAGCTGTAATTGTGGACTGGTTTACAGAAGTGTTGAGAACTCTTCGCACTATAAACAAAAATTCGTTAGGATAAGTTTTAAATATTTTTTTAAAGGACTATCTGACATATAAGCGTTATTTTTTCAATAGACTTTGACAGAGAATCATCTACTCTTAGCTATAAGCGAGGATTTTTTATATTTTTAAAGTTTCCCTTAAATAAAAATTACTGTTTATTAAACCAACGCTCTGCTGAAGTGTTTCTTATAGATTGCCAAAAAATGGGTGCGTATTATTAACGTGTACTAGGATAAATTTGGTAAAACATACGCTCCAATATACAACAATCATTTCAAAGTATAAGTGTCAGAAAAAGTTTTTCTTAATATAATATTTCATATGAAATATATTAAAAATTTCTTAAAATATATGAAATTTGTAAGCTTCTTTGAAAAAGCCTCACCACATTTATAATTTAGGTCTGTCTTGCGAAATACGTCGGATGGACCGACCTACAAAACTACCACTATAACTAAAAAATTAAATTAAAAAATTAAATTTAAAAATTATTTAAAGTGGTTTAATTTGTTTACATCTTTGTGGGTTTTTTCTTTTTTTTTGTGAGAAAACATGTACGCCGTAGAATGCAACTTTTATAATTTTTCACACCGATTATGCATAAAGGGTGATTTTTTTGAGGTTAGGATTTTCATGCATTAGTATTTGACAGATCACGTGGGATTTCAGTCATGGTGTCAAAGAGAAAGATGCTCAGTATGCTTTGACATTTCATCGTGAATAGACTTACTAACGAGCAACGCTTGCAAATCATTGAATTTTATTACCAAAATCAGTGTTCGGTTCGAAATGTGTTTCGGGCTTTACGTCCGATTTATGGTCTACATAATCGACCAAGTGAGCAAACAATTAATGCGATTGTGACCAAGTTTCGCACTCAGTTTACTTTATTGGACAATAAACCACCACACGAATGCGTACAGTGCGTACAGAAGAGAATATTGCGTCTGTTTCTGAGAGTGTTGCTGAAGACCGTGAAATGTCGATTCGTCGCCGTTCGCAGCAATTGGGTTTGTGTTATTCGACCACATGGAAGATTTTACGCAAAAATCTTGGTGTAAAACCGTATAAAATACAGCTCGTGCAAGAACTGAAGCCGAACGATCTGCCACAACGTCGAATTTTCAGTGAATGGGCCCTAGAAAAGTTGGCAGAAAATCCGCTTTTTTATCGACAAATTTTGTTCAGCGATGAGGCTCATTTCTGGTTGAATGGCTACGTAAATAAGCAAAATTGCCACATTTGGAGTGAAGAGCAACCAGAAGCCGTTCAAGAACTGCCCATGCATCCCGAAAAATGCACTGTTTGGTGTGGTTTGTATGCCGGGTGGAATCATTGGACCGTATTTTTTCAAAGATGCTGTTAGACGCAACGTTACGGTGAATGGCGATAGCTATCGTTCGATACTAACAAACTTTTTGTTGCCAAAAATGGAAGAACTGAACTTGGTTGACATGTGGTTTCAACAAGATGGCGCTACATGCCACACAGCTCGCGATTCTATGGCCCTTTTGAGGGAAAACTTCGGAGAACAATTCATCTCAAGAAATGGACCGGTAAGTTGGCCACCAAGATCATGCGATTTGACGCCTTTAGACAATTTTTGTGGGGCTACGACAAGTCTAAAGTCTACAGAAATAAGCCAGCAACTATTCCAGCTTTGGAAGACAACATTTCCGAAGAAATTCGGGCTATTCCGGCCGAAATGCTCGAAAAAGTTGCCCAAAATTGGACTTTCCGAATGGACCACCTAAGACGCAGCCGCGGTCAACATTTAAATGAAATTATCTTCAAAAAGTAAATGTCATGGACCAATCTAACGTTTCAAATAAATAACCGATGAGATTTTGCAAATTTTATGCGTTTTTTAAAAAAAAAGTTATCAAGCTCTTAATAAATCACTCTTTATAACAGGCATGGCTATTCTTTGACCAGACAAAAACAACAGCTTTGGTATTGTTGATCCTACAACCACCGATCATCACCAGAAACGATAAGTGTCATCCTTGCAAATATTGACAATGATAGTGATCAATCCACTTCATTTTTCCGGAGTAGGTATATATTTAATCTAGATTACATAAAAAAGGTCACTACGGATGAAGTGGTGTGGCTATGACGAAAATGGACGTCAATTTTGGTAAAATGGTAATTTTTTGCTTACTGTTTTTTAGAACTGCAATGGCGTTGTTCATCACAAGGTCACTAAAATAACGCCAACCCATATAAAGGCCATACCCTATTTTCAATATTTTGAAGTTTAGAAAAGATGTTGCTCCCATTATTGCTAGTTTTTAATGCCTTAACCGCATTTGCCAATCCAAGTGGACTGGCTCGTGGAGTTCAGCCGAGTTGGAAATTTTATAGCACTTTTAAATGTGACAGGCTACAGCATGTAAATATTTGGTACGAATGTTTTACCCCTAGTGGGAACGGTTTCGGTTTATTCCCAAAATGCCGGATAATGAGGGGTACTCTTATAAGGAGGCTATCATAAAAAGGTGCCACTATTTATAATTCTTGGCAGGGACATGTGCTATCCAATGATAATTCAAAATACTAAACTACCAAACTACATAGCATTATATGGTGGCCTCCCCAAAAAACTGATCAATATTGATAGTTTTTGGTGTACAAATGTTTTACTAATTAGAACCTAAAGTTCTAAGTCGACTATATACATATGTATATTAACAGACGTCGCATTTTCGAAATGAAATTGAATGAACTTAAATATGGGATCTTTATCTATAAGTAAACCGACTAGCATCTATCCCAACATATTCTATTCTGCAACATATTCTAAATGTTGTATATAGATTTCAATCAAACTTTACACCAGCTATTTGTTATGCTTCACTGTTTAATATTTAATATCAATTAGGCTCCCATTGAATATTTGGTGTACAATCAACACGAATAAGTTGAAATTATATATGGTAGCTATGCAATATCTAAATCTGAACCGATTTCAAGGAAACTTGCCAGAGATTAATTGATATTAATCTCAGTACGTTGTGTCAATCGGCCTAGCTATGGGTCTCTAGTTCGCCATTTCCTTAAAATCGGACGAAAGTATATATAGGAGATATATATAAATCTGAACCGATTTCAAGTAACAGATTTTAGTAACCTCAGTAGATTATACTGAATTTTCAGGAAACTATACCAGAATTTGTGCCAATCGAAGGAAATTTAGGGACTTTGGTGCACCATTTATATAAAATCGGACGAAAATATATATAGTTACATCTAAATCGGATCCGATTTTTTCGAAACTTGATACACGTCATTCTAGACTCAATTCAGTACAATATGCAAAATTTCGTGAAAATCGAAATATATATGGGGAGTTTGGTGAACCATTTACATTTAATCGGACGAATATATATA
>NW_026884351.1:0-11333 GCF_032173495.1 Musca vetustissima | reverse complement strand
ACCAGAATTGCCTTATTTAGTGCCACAATCGTGAATTTTTCCAAGCCTTAGCGAGGATTTTTATAGGATTTTATCCTAAGTCTATCTGAATTATAATTAAAACCATGGGCGGTTGAAGAGCATACAAAAATACCGAAATGGTACTTGTACTTACTTTTTGTACTCTTGTAGTACTTATTTCCAAAACTAATTGCACATTTATGATTTTCTTAGCTCTATTGGTTTACCCAAATCTAATTTTACCAAATTTAGTACCCATTAATGTAAAGAAAATTTCATTTCCCAATTTTAGGATTCCAGACTCATCGGTTCACTCAAATCCAAATTGTACAAAAAATGCTACCATATATTACACATTAGAACGAATTTCGGAACTTCCCATACACCCCTGAACCGACATCCCAAAAATAATCTTAAGGGAAATTTCGGAATTCCAGTTCATCGGTTCACCCAAATTTCAAATATAGTACCATTTAGTACCCATAAGTATAAATTTCTTAAACAGAATCTTTACCCCAATCCTACACTTCAACAGTAAACTTATTTCCAAATTTCAGTGTTCCAGATCTAATCAACAACTCCACTTTCTAAGTCTTGCACATTTTCCAAAATGTTTTTTCTTGAATTGAATTTTTACGCCATACAATAAAAAATTGTTCTCTTTAGGTTTTTGTTGATTTGACCCTGGGAAAATTGACCGATCATCATCTAAACAGTCGCTCTAAGTATTTGGTCAGATCCCCTTCACCTTGTAAAATATGTGATGTTCTGCATATGATAATTGCCTCTAGAGCGACTAGAAAATCTGGCAAAATTAAAGTCTTTGGTTCATTGCACCCCTGAATGAAATTTCAACTTCACCTGCGTCGCGACACCTATAGTTTTCGGATTATTCATGTACAATTTCAAAGCGATCAGCGCGACATTTCCGTCCTCTAATGGAGTAATAGTAATACTATGCACATAGTCACCTTTACCTAATTACGTATAACTCCCACATCAGAGTACATACAGCCATATAATTGGTATCAATTTGAAGGTCAACAACTCCTCTTGGATATACTATCAACTTCTCGATGTTCGGACCATAAATTCGACCTCTGGAGCGTCCAGAAAAACCGACAAAAATTTAGTATTTGGTCCATTTCATCCCCTAAATAATAACCGATCTTTATCAAAAACAATAGGGTTCTTCATTGGCCAGAACCCATCATTCATGCAAAATTTCGTGAAGATTGGTCCATAACTGTGGCCTGTATCGTGTTTACAAATTATAATGGACAGACGGACGGCGGACGGATGGATACACATGTCTAGATAGACTCAGCTAGTCGAGATATGACGATCGGTATACTTAAAGATGGGTCTAGGACCAATATTTCGCGGCGTCACAAACTTTTGGGGCTGCACAAAGATATAATACCCTGACAACATAGTTGTGTAGGGTATAAAAATTAAAATACTTGTCTTGAAGAAACTCTAAAAGATTTTTTCTGTTGTAATATTAACCATAGACCTTCCTAGACCTTCAAATCTCATCTTTTTCGAAAAGCAAAGTAATTTCGGGGAAAGGTTACTAGATATACAGATTTCATTGGAACCGCCAGGGATATCTAAATACCTTACCTTCTATACCGCATATTATTTTACACAATTAAAATACTTAGTACCACAGAGTGTCCTACCATGCTGCATTTATATGTAGTTATGGTGGTAGCTCCAACCATTTAGTAGTCCTCTCTTTCCTTTTCAAAACTTTTTTACGGAAAAAAGGAGCAGAACGAAATGATAACTTCCGGCATATAAAAGAATAATGTGTTACAAGAAAATAGAAGCATGGCCAGTCACAAATTTTTTGTGCGGGTTGCTCTGGTCTTACCGGAATTATAGTTCATAGTTACACGCACCCACATTGGTGATTGTTGGAAATGAATAGAACAGCATGATGAGAAAACAGCATCAGGCTACAAATTATGTTTAGGTATGTGAGTGAAATTGCTATTGAAATATACCCAGATATCATTTTACATACACTTACTTACCATCTAAACATTCAAGAAAAGGGAAATAAAATATATTCTCCTCTAAACAATAATATATATACTAGACTTGAATGAATGGTTGGACGTTAGGGTGTAGTGGATAATTTACAATGGTTTTGATTGGGGCTTTTATAGTCCTTCAGAAAATATTCTTTAAAATCCACGCCTTCAGTAAATATTCTGTAAAAATTCACGCCTAGAACTCTTGTAGTCCTTCAGAAAATATTCTTTAAAAATTCACGCCTAGAGCTCATACAGTTAATCAGAAAATATTAAAAATCCACGCATAGAGCTCTTATAGTCCTTCAGGAAATATTCTTTAAAAATCCAAGCTTCTGTCTCTGATAGACCTTCAAAGAATATTATTTTATGTTGTCACTCCACCCTAATACCTATAGAAAACTTATATAAGGAATTCAATTTGTTTTCCCCTAACCATTTATGGTAATTGAATTCAATTCGTATGTTCCTTTCTTCTGTGTGCATGTGTTTCAGCCAAACTAAGAAAATGTGAAAAAATTAACGAAAATTCCAGTGAACCAAAAATATTCTGACAAGTAAAAACCATTGTCATCACCACAATCACTTGCCCCTTTCCCGCACCACAAAATAATTCACTGTTTTAGTAGTTATTTTTATTCTACCAACGGAAATTGAAAGCCAAAACTGAAACTGGAAAAACGAACGAAAGAAAAAATTGTGGGCGGTGTCATTGTTATTTGTAATACAGTTGACTTTTATAAATGACCTAAATCAAGGACGATTTATTTAATGATTAATTACCAAAAAATTTCTTAATATTTTTTGGTTGGATACCTAAATGGGAAGAGGGATGGAGGGCCTCTCTACCCAACAAGTGTACAATTTTCCCGAAACTTTCTCTTTCTTTATGAGAGAAAGATTATTTTTAGCTCTAGTATTTGTGCGTGTAATTAAAGTTAATTTCTGGAGACAATACCATGGTGATTTAAAAAAGAATGACTTTGTGGAATATTTTTAAAGATTTTTTGGACACATTTCACAGTACATTTGATATTCTTTAAAAGTTTGCTGATGCACTGATGGACACGACAAACAAGTGTCAAATTATGATTGTCTAGACTAGTTAATTGGTTTGTGTTTAGATAATTATATGGACAAATTTAATTTTCTTTTATAATGTTCATAAAAATGTCTTTAAATTTTAATTTGTTGATTAGTCAGAAAGGTTTTATATTCGTAGTTGTATCAATAATTTATAATTTAATTATAAATTTTGATTTGGTCGTCTGTATCAAATATATATCTACACATTTAAACATCGATATCGGATTATTCGGCAATGCGGATTTTATTATTTGACCCTATAATCCGGATTGTTGTATGCATATTTATGTTTCTAAGAGTCTCTTCCAAGAATATTTTTAAATAAACAAAAAAGGCGTCAACTTATTGTGGGCTGAACCTTTTACAAACTTCACCGTGTGGTTCAACATTTTAAATCCCTTTATTAGTAGTTAGGTCAGGTAGTGAAAATGTGCCAGGAACTTTTCAACCCACGTGATGGGAATTGACCTTTATATGGTGGCTCTGTAGAAATATGGTTCAATATCAACTATATCTTTACAAATATTGATAATTGGTGATATGATGTTTATAGCAAAAGATAGACCGATATCAATATTATGTAGATAGGATAATTTTCGGATGAATGAAATCCAAAATAGCAAATTAGAAACAATTCGTTTAAAAACATGTCTGAAATCCCAAAAATTCATGTCAATCGGACAAACATTAGGATTTTAGTGCACCATTTATCTAAACTCGGACGAAAATATATATGGGAGCTATATCTAAATCTGATCCAATTTTCACGAAACTTAGCACACAAATGCCAAATTTCGTGGAAATAAAATTGGACAAAGATATATAGGGTCTTTGGTACACATTTAACATAAAATCGGACACAACATATATAGGAGCTATATGTAAATCTGAACCGATTTTCACGAAACTTAACATACCTCATTCTATACTTAATTCAGTGCGCTATGTCAAATTTCTTGCAAATCGATAGGGACTTTGGTGCACAATTTTAAATCGGACGAAAATATATATGGGAGCTATATCTAAAACTAAAAAGATTTTTACGAAACTAAGCACACATCATTCTAGACTTAATTCAGAACGCTATGCCAAATTTCGTGCAAATTGAAAGATATGTAGGGACGTTGCTGCCTAAATCTGAACCGATTTTTTCAATAGGGTTCGTCGTTGGTTCGTCGAACTCGTTTCCATTTGCCTGTTATAAACATATGCACAAATACATAATACCCTGTATCAAAGTGTGTAAAAAATGTGATAAGATATCTAAATATAAAACGAAATTGATATGTTTGATAGGAATATTTTTCGCCTAATGAAAACCCAAAGTAAGAAATTATAGCCAATTCGGGGACAAAACGTGCCTCTCGTGGTATCAACAGATGGATGGAATCTCCGACTAATATTTCGTGGTGTTGTTTTCAAATTGTTTGTGAGGAAAGTACCATGGATAATGGGATAATACATCCGATTGTTAGACTACATCATATCGAGGTCTGTCAATTTGAATTCATTCAGATTTCACTATTCGCTATATATATATATATATATATATATATATATTAGATCAAAACGGGTACTTTATAAGCTTGAGCTATTTTGCAAATGTTGACCCTTTGTGTTGGAGATACTGAAATTGGTTCAGATAGGGTACTGCTTGTATATATATATATATATATTCCACGACCTGATATTTGTTTGTACATACCTATTATTTACTTCCGCAGTAACACCAATAAAAACAAGATACAACTATAAATCTGCCATTACTGCAGCGTACCAAACAAGAAAAGTGCCGTAAGATGTTCTTTACGAGCAATATCTCACACACACATACAATAATACAAAACAATGAGAATAAAAACTCTTCTCTGAATATATTTTTTCCCATATGTTTCTTCTTCTGCTGATGTTTTTGTGTGTATGCGTACCCACAAAATACCGAACAAAGGACCCTACAATTGTTTTCTGTCGCACAACAGCGATGACTTGAATTGCAAAAAATAACTTTTTCACATTTTTCTACTCAAAGAATGAAAAACCAACAAAACTTTTTTTGTTTGAATTCTGCGACAAATAAAGATTAATTTGTCAACGTGCTATGGCGGAGGTAAACAATGCCAAGAACCAGAACTAAGAAACTTTTGTTTGAAAACTAGACGAAAGGAAAAGAAACACACTACCTGAATGAGAAGAAACTGGAGAAAAAATACACCAGAATACTATTTTAATGAAGAAACTCGAGGCGAGGTGGCAAAGTACTTAAAATTAACGTGTCCCATTTATAAAATTGATAAGTTTGCAGCAAATATATACACATATGACTTAGAGCGGTTCAATGTAAAGGAATTTCGTTTCATGTGTGTGCAGGTGTGTTTGTGTGTGGAACGTCCTTGATAAAGACAGTTAACATAACCACAATTATAAAGAAGATACATTTCCATACATTCAAGTTATCTTATATTAATTATCAACCTTAAGGGAAATATTTAATATTTTTGAAGGGTTTAAAGAAAAATGAGTAACTTGTATAACATTAAGTTTGAGAAGATTAGAATTTATATACCCTACACAACTATGTTGTCAGTGTATTATAGCTTTGTGCAGCCCCAAGTGTTAGCAACACCGCGAAATATTGACCAACCCTTAAATATACCGATCGTCATATCTCGACTAGCTGAGTCGATGTAGACATGTGTGTCCGTTCGTCTGTCCATTATAATTTGTAAACACGATACAGGCCGCAGTTATGGACTAATCTTTATGAAATTTGGCATGTAGGATGGGTTCTGGCCAATGAAAGATCGGTTGATATTTAGGGAACGAAATGGACCAAATACTAAATATTTGTCAGTTTTCTGGTCGCTCCAGAATCCGCATTTATGGTCCAAACATCGCGAAGTTTTAAAAGGAGGAAGGGATTGGGCAAAAGAATAAGCAAGCTTGTTTTGGTAAAGATCGGTATGTGTGAAAAATGACAAAATTTGTATTCTATGGCGTATATATTAACTCCCGAAGGACATAGACCCGAGAAGTTGATAGTATATCCAAGAGGAGTGGTTGGCCTTTAAATTGATACCAATTACATTGTCGTATGTACTTGGATGTGGGAGTTACAAGTAAATATTTACAGGTACCTACGTATTCAAATATTATTTAGTAACCCATTACCACACTAGAGGGCGAAATGAGGATTCAGGTATGGTCAAGAACAACGCCTATAATTTTCGGCGACGATCAGATTATATTATTGGGAGGAAGTAAACCCAAAACTTAATTTTTTGAGTTTTTTTCGAGTCGGTCTATCGCCCACAATTGAAAGCCAAACATCACAACACAACCCACGATGAAGAGAACCTTTACTGAATATTAGTAATATTTGGGACCTCAAGTCAGTAAAGACTGTGCAAATATCGCGAAATATTGCCCAAGCTTAGAAAGTTAGATTTCCATGGAAGTTGTGTAGGGTATCCAATATCAAGAAAATGAACAGTCCGGTTTTATCAAAAATTGCGTTTACCTTAATATTATTACTAAAACCTAAACCTATTTATACTCTTCACCACACTGTGGTACAGGGTATTATGTCTTTGTGCATATGTTTGTAACAGGCAAAAGGAAACGAGATAGACACATGGTTCCTTTTGAGAATATGCATAGAATCACTTTCTGAGTCGATTTATGCATGTCCGTCCATCCGTCGATGTAAAATTGTAAACAAAGTACAGGTCGCATTTATAATCCGAATTGGATGAAATTTAGCATAGGTCACTTATTTGGCCCAAAGACGAACGCTATTGAAATTGGGAAAATCGGTTCAGATTTAGATATAGCTCCCATATATATATTTAACCGATTTAATGTAAACGGTCCCTATATATCTTTCGATTTGCACGAAATTTGGTACAGCCTAATCATTAAGGTCTCGAATGATGTCTGCCAAGTTTCGTAAAAATCGGTTCAGATTTAGATATAGCTCCCATATATATATTTAACCGATTCAATGTAAACGGTCCGTATATATCTTTCGATTTGCACGAAATTTGGTACAGCCTAAACATTTAGGTCTAGAATGATGTCTGCCAAGTTTCGTAAAAATAGGTCCAGATTTAGATATAGCTCCCATATATAGTTTCGTCCGATTTCATGTAAATGGTGCCCCAAAGTCCCTATATATCTTTTGATTTGCACGAAATTTGGCATAACGTACTGAATTGAGTCTAGAATGATGTCTGCCAAGTTTCGTGAAAATAGGTCCAGATTTAGATATAGCTCCTATATATAGTTTCGTCCGATTTCATGTAAATGGTGCCCCAAAGTCCCTATATATCTTTTGATTTGCACGAAATTTGGCATAACGTACTGAATTGAGTCTAGAATGATGTCTGCCAAGTTTCGTGAAAATAGGTCCAGATTTAGATATAGCTCCCATATATAGTTTCGTCCGATTTCATGTAAATGGTGCCCCAAAGTCCCTATATATCTTTTGATTTGCACGAAACTTGGCATAACGTACTGAATTCAGCCTAGAGGGATGTCTGCCAAGTTTCGAGAAAATCGGTCCAGATTTAGATATAGCTCCCATATATAGTTTCGTCCGATTTCATGCAAATGGTGCCCCAAAGTCCCTATGTGTCCTTCGATTTGCACGAAATTTGGTACAGTCTAATCATTTAGGTCTAGGATGATGTCTGCCAAGTTTCGTGAAAATCGGTCCAGATTTAGATATAGCTCCCATATATAGTTTCGCCCGATTTCATGTAAATGGTGCACCACATACATCTTGCGATTTGCACGAAATTTGGCATAAAGTACTGAATTGAGCCTAGAGTAGTATCTGCCTTGTTTCGTGAAAATCGGTCCAGATTTAGATATAGCTCCCTTTTATTATAAATTGATTTTAAGTAATTGACGCACCAAGGAACCAATAGGAACAAAACGTTCTGAAATTAGTATAACCTAACCTGTGACAAGTTTGTTTTAAATCGCTTAATATTTGGATAGAGCTTCCATATATATTTTCGCCCGATTTCAAGTAAATTGGGCATCAAATTCCTCATGTTAGTCCGATTGGCATCAAATTTGGCACATCGTACAAAATTGAGTATAGAATTACGTAGTTGCGTTTTCTGGATGTACAGACATAGCCCAACGGATGACCTATTTATATTTGTTTGAAGTCAATTTACATACTTTATGGATAGATCTAGGCAGATTTTAGATAAATATCTCATATTTTATTTCATCCAATTTCATGTTAATAGTCCTTTTTTTTAATATACCCATAGTGGTGAAGGGTATCATATAGTCGGCCCCGTCCGACTTTACTACTTTCCTTACTGGTTTTTCTTGTACCTCCTACAAAAAGGTCAACATTATGAAATCATTCGAATTAAGTTTCCGATTGAATCCAAACTTTTCGAATAGTAATATTTTACTAAATTTACATGAAATCATGGCCCAAACCCTCTGGTATCTCACCCACAAATGTTCTTATGAAGTGAAATAAGATTTATATTCTTCAAACATTGAGTCTATAGGAAAGCTTCCTCTAGTACCTTTCCATATATGATCTACTTTTTGATAAAAACATATGCATTATGTTTTTATCTGGACCGACTTAATTTTTTACTAACTCTACATTAAGTACAACCGGCCCATTATCCCCTATAAGTGTTGCGATATTGGAAAATTATAAGTTTTATGTGATCACGTCGACAAAATATTATAAAAAAAATCTGTATAAGATTACACTACATACATGTATCACAGGCTCAGGGTATATATCTAAAACGTTGTTATACTTTTTAAGAGACATTTTCTAAAATATATCTGTTCTTTAATGAAAACTTTCTTATCAAGAGTTAATTTTTTACAAAAATTTTATTAAGGACTATACAACAAAAAGCATGGAAGTTTTAAAGAATTGGATATGATTATGAAACGCGAATTTTAAAGAAGAACTCTAAAGCGTGCTTTTGAAAGTATATTTTTTATTAAGGACCATCAAACAGTAAGTGTTGGTTTTTTTAATAATTTGTAATGAAATATTATGGAACCTTAAGTTGGAAATTTTAAAGAACATGCACATAACTTGTAAAGAAAACTTGATTAAAGAAAATCACAACTACGATTATATATTTGTTAGGAATCATTTCTTCAAAATGTTATGCATATTTAACTCTCACACCCAGCAAAATTTCACAAAAAAACAACAAGCAAAACAGTGTGCCTACCCGTGTTATGTTCCACTTAAACTAAATTATTTTCAAATTCCAAAGGTGTATGTGTTTAATAATTTTTAATCAAAATTCATAATAAGTATACGTGCTGTGCATTATTAAAAATAATCCATTTTTTGTTGACTCTCATTCCGCTTGCCTCCCTCTCACACCATTTTGTTATATTAAGAAATGCTTTTTAAAATTTTGTTGTTATTAAAAAAGTTTATGTTTTTAAAAAGCGTTGAATACCATAGTATTTCAACGTACTTGTTGTTATTGTTACTATTATATGAATTTGTTGTTGTTGACGCTGTCGTCATTATGCTTAACATTGTTGATGTTGTTGTTGCTGCTGTTGTCGCTGTTTAATTATCCATTTCAAAATGTCATTGTGTTAAACACTCGTTAAAACAGAAAAAAAACTTTGTACAATTATGCATTTGAGGAAAAAATGTACTTGGATATGTTGGATTAGATTCTATGGAGGGGAGGGAAGCATTAGTGGAGGTGGCCAAGGAAACATACGCACATGAATGAATATATATATATATATAGCGTTCATTATATCCTTCAAGTGTTTAACTACATTTCAACCTTGAAACTGTCTGCAGTTTCGATTCGGTTTGACCTAGTAATTTTCCTGGATATAAAAAAAAAAATAGAGACTAATAATAATTTTAAATTACATACAAACTAATATGACTTTAACAAATTTAAAATGATTGTTGTATCTGGTCCTTGAAATTTTTTTCTTTATAAATCCACGATTAGAGCTGAGATAGTCCTTTAAAAAAACGTGAGTTCTGTCTGGTTCTGATTCTTCAAAAATATTGGTTACAAATCCAGTCTTATGGTTGTGAGTAAAAATACTATTCAATAAGTCAAGCTTATGATTCTGTAATGTCCTTGAAAATATTCTTTAAATATCGACACTCAAATTTCTGTCCTGCCCTGCAATAGTGCTTGAACAAAATTATTCTTGAAAAAGTCTTCTTACTGTGACCTTTCAACTCTTAATTTTACAAACTTATGGATTTTTTTATTTTCTCCTAATCTTAAAAATATGAACCAATAATTTAAATATTTATCGACATAGTGGAAGTGATGCAAATGTGGTATAGGTTGGTAATGTGGTATAGTCACTTTTTTTGTAAACTGAAAATTTTAGAATAACTGAAACATGTTCTATAGTTTGCTGTTCTCAAAAAAATAAGATAGCAATGACCTGTTTAATTTATTTAAATCACGTTGAGAATCAGTACCAAAAATAAAATTTTTCATGAAATTGACTTTTTTTCGGTTGAAGTTTAAAAATAATTTTTTGTTTTACGGATGTACTTTAATCGTTATTACTAAAGCATTAAAATAATCAGTATGAACTAAAAATCAAATAATATGCGCGATTGCACCACATAATCACCAATTTGGAAAAAAAACTAGACATTTCTTCAGTAAACACAAGTGTAGGTAATGTGGTATACCTTGATTCTGCATGAAAAAAGGCCAGCACTAGACAAAATCTCATTACTATGTGAAACATTTGTACTCTACGAGAGTCTACCATGAATCACAAGGATGAAAAACAAAGGCTATGAGTTTTAACAAATTCTCCATACAAAAATTAAATATTGCCATGTGTAGACATTATTATATAATAAAAATTAAAGTTGCACTCAACGTATCCGTTAAAAATCTTAACAGACATAAATCTCGAGCTAATTCGCATTCATTAAAAATAATAAATTATATAAGATATCAATTGGAAGTGAAAATTATACTATACCACATTAACATCATGTGGTATACCACATTACCTGCACTTTTTTTAAAATCACTTTTTATGGGATTTCAAATATTTTCTCAAATATCTCTTAAATTGTTAGAATAATATTATTTTCAAATTGATACATGGAAAGACAACACATGTAGCATGTTAAGTGCAAAATTTCAATTTAATCCGATAAAAAATAAAAATTTGGCAATG
>NW_026884350.1:0-11095 GCF_032173495.1 Musca vetustissima | reverse complement strand
AATTTCATCATAAATGCGACCTGTACTTTGTTCTTAAATATACATAGACAGACAGAGTGACGGACGCACAGACATGAGTATATCGACTCAGAAAGTGATTCTATGCATTTTCTCAATTAGCTGACCCTGGCTTCGAGGTGTACGCAAGTAATACAGTACGGGGTGTAATAAAATAGTCCAGTTGTTGCTAATCTCCTATGTCATACATGATTTTTCGAAGGCGGATTTATATTACCGAATAGAACAATTTTCTTGGAAAGTGATTCTATGCATTTTCTCAATTGGCTGACACTGGCTACGAGGTGTACGCAAGTAATACAGTACGGGGTGTAATAAAATAGTCCAGTTGTTGCTAATCTCCTATGTCATACATGATTTTTCGAAGGCGGATTTATATTACCGAATAGAACAATTTTCTTGGAAAATCTATTACTATTTAGGCTGTAATAGTTGTGTTGTCCTAAATTTTCATTGATCAAACTTCCGAATTTAATTCAACTAGTCTTGGTTTTGTTTTGGAAATATACCAGTTCTTGCAGCTTCACCGTTGGCGGTGTATCGGTGATTCGAACGGAAGATATACTGATTCCAGCTAAATGTTGACATTCCTCTGCTTCAGTATGGTCGCGTCCGATTTAAGCAACTCTATAGAGAATAGAAAACATTTGTACCTTATTATGCAGGTTCTCGATCGAGAACCTGTATTTGCAAAGAGTAGTTGATAGTGTATAAGGTTTAATCCATAGACCTAATTTATAATAGTTGCAGGTAATCTCCCAAGAAAATCGTTTAAAGGACAATTCATTCAGGTCATCCAGATAAACCTCCGTCGAAGTAATTTGACAACAATAACTCTAACTACGCATCGGGCGAATTGAGGCCGATGCGTAGTTAGAGTTATTGTTGTCAAATTACTTCGACGGAGGTTTATCTGGATGACCTGAATGAATTGTCCTTTAAACGATTTTCTTGGGAGATTACCGACTCCCAAGAAAATCGTCTCTTCGGCACCCTCACATTTACCTCGTTGTTTTGTGGCTTCCTCTTCTCCTGAGTTGGAAATGTAGAGCGCCTTATTCTTAGCTAGAATTGCCATCGAAGACCTGTCCAAGCCTACTACAAGGAAAGTCCCCTCCTCGTATACGGAGGGGTATTCTTCCCACTTCTTCCCCAGCAGTTTGTTGTTCTGCAGACCGAAGAAGCAAGAGTTATGTCGTGAAATTACTGCTCCAACCTCTAACGAAGACAATTGTCTTTAGTAATTGAGGAATCTATCTGTTCCTCATCAGATTGTGTTTCATTGTCTCACTTATAGGGACAATTCTTGCCACTAGTTTCCTCGGGGATTCTATGATACTTTAGGACTCAAATTCAAAGTAACCTCCCTTGATTTCTCAGCTGTGTGAATCGATTGGGTTTCCTCCTTGCATCAGGTGAGCCATGATGAAAAGTATGTGCTTTAATGCAATCATAATGTTATATTAAATTTTTACAACTAATTTCCTTCCTAAAGTATACAAATCTCCAAATTTTATTACACCTCATAAATATACTTTAACATAGCCCCCATACTTTATTCTCCCCCACCCCACAATCAAATTTAAAAGTTTCATAAATCATAATTCCGCTTCTTGGCAAAAAAAAACTATGGCAAATGCATCCATCACAAATCGTTATGGATATCTACAGGAAATCCTTTGTAAAGCCTTTTTCAAACGATGAACATTTCAATGCAAAAGCCAACCACAATCTGCTTAAGATGAAACTTTTCGAAAAGTGCTAAGCACTTTGGTTAGCTCGTTCGTTCGTCCGTGAAGAACTGTCTCTATAGCTTATATTTAAAATGCTTACAAAAACACACACACACACAGCCAAACAAACAGGAAAGCCAGCGCTACCAGAAACAGGAAACAAAAACTTTATGCAGAATTATTTTTCCTGAAAGAAAGAAATAAATCCATAAATATATTTAGAAGGTGAATACGGTTTGGAGTAGAATTCTGGTCGGACACCTTTAAATATATAACAAACTATAGATAAAAACAGCAACAACAGATTGCTTTTTTGTTCTATGACCACCTTCGACTCTTTGACTATGACTTTGGCTAGGATTGTACGGGGGTGTGAAATGAATTTCTGTTGAAACACCAAACCACAGAATGAGCTATGAAAGTGTTTTGAACTTTTCTTGTTCTATGGCAAAGGTTTTGGTACTTGAGGTCTAACTCACCCATCAATGGGTCTTCTTCAACGACAACAGAGATGCTAAACTGCATAGCCAAAGCCAAAATAGAATAAGACCTTAAACGGAGGTTTATTCCATAAGGAAACTTTTCTAAATCGCAAATCTATATGTGTGGTAAGGACAAAGCCTTAGAAGGAGCATATTTTAAAATGTGCACAAACAAAAATCGGACATAACTTCTTGACTTGTTATGACTTAAAGACAATGGGGTGTGTGGAAAAGGGTTGCTATAGAACAAAAACCATTTGTATTTGGAAATAAATAGTTTTACTCATACGTCTTGCAACTAAAGATAGGGGACATTCTGGAATGATAGATATTTTAATATTTTGTAGATGGAAAATAATGTCTTCTACAGGTATGCTTCATAAACATGCTAAAAGAGATTCAAGAGTTTTCAGGGTTGACCATGCCTTTTTGGGTTTGAGGCCCTCGGTGTTTGGGTTATCAACATAGACGGACAAAATCAGGTTTCAGATGATTTCAACAGGTTTTCGAACTACTACACTATTATTGTACATAAATACAAGGCTTTCTGAGCAATGCTCGGATACAAATGGGCAAGGACATTCAAATATCGGTTTATTGTTCTTGTGACCCCATGTAAAATCTTGTGTTATTTTGTTTACACAAAAACCTATGGTGAATTAGTCCTCCTATGTTCCTAATATGCTCGTCAAAGGCTTTCAAACCCATATAGAATTTTCCAACCCAGGCCAAGAGATCGATTTTATTGAATAGTGTTATAATTCTGGCAAAAATCGATCGGTATATCGATTCATATGCTGAGCACTATTTTGCGATATTTGCTCCCTCTTGACCAATTATAGACCACTCTCAACTTTCTAACCGTGGCATATTTTCCAAACTTTTTTTCCGATGTGAATATCTAGGGTATAAAAAAATATTTGATCATTTTGATTTGACCCTCGGATTATTGACCGATCATCTTCTAAACTGTAGTTGGTCAGATCCCCTCCACAGTTTAAAATGTGTTATAATGGCCTCTAAATCGACTAGAAAATCTAACCAAAAAATAAATATTTAGTCACTTTAGGTTCTAGTTGAATATTGACAGATCATTATCTAAACAGTCCTTCAGAGTCCCCATGTAAAATATGTGATGTTCTGTATGTAATAATTGCCTCTAGAGCGACTAGAAAATCTAAGCGATCAACGTGAAATTTCCGCCATCTAGTAGGGTAATGGTGATACTACACAATATCATAACACATAGACACATTTTAATATATACTTATAGCTCCCACATCCGAGTACGTACAACAATTTAAAGTTCAACCACTCTTCTTGGATATACTATAAACTTCTCCGATCTATGTCATTCAGGAGTAAATATACGCCACAGAATTCAAATTTTGTCATTTCTCCCAAAAAAATTGGGCCCCTAGGGGATTTCAGATTCAAGTCGGAGCAAATTTTAAATCAGGTGAGTCAGAGTGGTACGTCGACTCTCGTGACAAAGCCTATTAGCTCAGTAAGAACCTTCTTGGAGTGTCCGGAACTCTTGGCTCCGTCGCGTTTTATCTCATCAGGAGATGAGGGTCCCAGGCGTCTTATCTTATTAGGAACTCCCTTGAAGTATCTGAAGCCGTTGGGTTCCACCCGTATCTGCTCCTCAGTAACTTTCTCGATGTGTCCGCAATCCTTGTTTCCCGCAAAACTGTGATCCCCCCCTGGAAGTACCCGTAATCTTTGAGTCCCTTGCGACTTAGCTTATTAGTTCAATAGAAAACACCCTTTAGTTATCTACCGCCTTTGGATACCACGCGTCAAATCTTATCGCAGGATGAGGTAACCGCAACCCTTGGATCCCATGCGTCTTATCTCTGCAGAAACTCCCTTGAACTCCGCTCGTCTAAGATAAGTTTCACCTCCATTGAACTGTCTGCAACCTTTAAGTCCCACTCGTCTCTGCTCTTTAGAAACCTTATTGGTCTGCCTGCATGAGTCCCTACACGTTTATTTCATTAGGATCCCTCCTTGAGGTGTGAATTATGCTTGGGTCTATCGCGACTTAGCTTCTTAGGAACTCTACGATGTTCCCACAACCCTTAGACTCCCCTACTTTGATTAGGGCGAACTCTAGAGTATTTTATAGGTCATCGAAATTCCAAAATTATAAAGCCCTATGTATGGCTTTATAATTTTGCTATTGTACAGTCATCTATTTAGACTTCCCGGAATATTTAAACTCCGCTGAATATTTATAAAATTCGAACTCTGAATTTAGAATTTATTTAGAATTTCCTGTGACAGACTCTACCGGAGGGCACATACCTAACCCAAGGGAACTTATGTCGTTACAACTAAAAATCCTGAATGTCAAATTCCATCAACTTTTGTGCGACTAAAACCTTCAATATATCGACAATTTTCGGCACATATTTATCATACCCTCCCAGAGCTCGGAATGCCAATTGACGGAGGGGACATGCGGCTAAATAAGTCAAAATATTTAAAATAGGGCTCTCTTTAAAATAAGAATCTGTATGGGAAAATTTGTGCAATTATATTTTTCACCCTTCAACAACACAGAATGCCAAGTTACAGACACTTCGGTTAAAAAACGTGACTTCAAGAATCATCAAATTTGCTCGGTTTTTATATAGGCCTATGTCAAAACGTACACAATATTTGCCATCACTATATTTATGATAGTAGGACATAAACTCGCCCTCCTTTCAAATTCCTTGAAGCTCGTTTTATAATATTAACCTGTACTCTAATGCAAATGAAAAATGGACTGAGAAATCAAATAACAAGATCTGTCGATAAATGAAGATCGTTCTACTTAAAGGTGTGTATAGGGACAATACAGGGTGAGAGAAAAAACTGCAACAAAGTTTAGATTTGTTTGAATTGGTCACCTTTGGCAAGAATTACGGCCCTCAAACGGCCATTTCCGGCGAAGCGCTTGCTTGAGGTAATCGACACTTTGGCATTTTTTAGTGCCAACCTTGCTTTCCAAAATACTCAGAAGATTTTGGTAGCCATTGTGCTCCTGAAATGAAGCGAGGAACTTCATGTTGTAACCATTCTTGGGTGGCGCGTGCTGAGTGCGAAGGTGCTGAGTCCTGTTGGAATGTCGAAGGTCTGCGTCCAAAATGTTTGCGTACCCAAGTCTTTAATATTCCATCCAGAATGTGTTCGCGGCATTTATTCTGATGCCACGGTCGATTAATACGACCATCGTCTATTATGGCGGCCCACGCCATCACCATGTCCGACCCTTGAGTTCTGGTGGCCGAATTTGGTTTTCTGGTGGAGAAAACCAAATTCGGCAGTTCACCACTTTCGACCAAGCCAAACAACTCTTTATCTCTTTTGAGTCTATTTTCTTTCTGTTGCGGTGTAAGTTCTTGCACTTTTTGGAATTTCAATGGCTTTACCCCGAGCATATTTTTCAATAGTTTCCGAATGGAATATTGCGACATGTTCAGCTCACGAGCCATTTTCGGCCACTTTGAACCACGGGTTTCGATCAAGCCGCTTCTTAACTTTTAAAACAATTTCTGCTGATGTTGCTGTTTTCTTCCGTCCACTTCCTTGACGTCGGGCTACGCTACCAGTATTACGGCAACGAACAATGCGATGGTACGAGACACAAAAGATTTATTCACATTTAAATGCTGGGGTGCTCTAACGATAGTCACTTGTGGTTTCCCAGCCAAATATAAAGGAATCACACTATCACACTGGAATTCCATCACGAATAACTTTTTTTCTGGAAAATTCTCACCAAAATGCTTTTGTACGTTTGTAAACAATATAATGAGATGTCAATGGAATAATTTTAACAGCTGTCGGACGAATGGCTTAGAAATGGCAGCAGTCTGAAGTTGGTTGCGATTTTTTCATCTCACCCTGTATTTCAAGGTGTTAAAAATTCCTAGTTCAAAATGTTGGAAAATAATCAACCAAAGTCTTCATGACATCGGACACACAATGTATCCTTCTATGAAGGCCCGGGGACTTAGTTTTCACCTATTAAAATCACTTGTATATCAGTATTTTCTTTGTTCCCCTTCGACAAAGCGTTGCGTCGACTTGTCCTGGACATCTTCTTGACGTTCAAATTAGACGTTCAATTAGACTCTTCTGCGCAGTACCAACGAAACACTTTCGAAATTTCACAATTCAAACATATAAGAAAGTTAAGGCAATTATGCTTAGCTCCTTGATATTTCTGTTTAGTTTACGTCCGAAATCTTTTGTCACAATTTGCCAACAAAAAAACTTGATATTATAGATAGCTCGTTTGTTCTCCGGTCTTGTGTCTCAGCAGTTGCTTTGGTTTGTTGTCAGCTTTACAATACTGTGGCTACTCCTTGCTCTTTCTCTTGGCTATCCATTTGAATAAGACTTCAATTTGAAGTCTGATTCCCTAACTGCTCCAGAAAACCGTGACGAAATTTCTCCGAGTGCTAAGACTTTGAGAAATGCATTTACGATTGTGAAGCGTTTTTATATATGATTTCTATCGATCTCCTTTATATAGAGAAGTCATTTTAGGAAAGTCTACGCATTGAAGACTTTCTCTTCTTCTTACATGTATAGACATCATTATATCAGTCTTTTATTAATAGATTTTTTCTCGAGTTTTTATTAAGAATCTTTATAGATCATTCATTATCAATGAGGTAATGTAATCGAATAGGGGTGTTATATGGGCTAGTCCACTTGCGAAAGACATGGAGCTTCTACTACCCCAAATTAGATTATCTGCGAATATTCATATCTATATTCCATTACACCAATGATGCTACTACCTTTATTCACCTAACACAAACACCCCCAAACACAGAAAATATCTTTTGAACAACAACTGACCTCTTCAACGAAGAAGGTATCATCATAACACAATGACCAAAAGAAAAACACCAAGCACCCACAGTCAAGGAGGTCGGTAGACAAATCAGCCAAAAAAAAAAACACCAACAACCCACTCAAGCCTTTAAGTTTTCCTGAAAGCAAAAAACCCGAAACAGGCCATAACCTAACCGGAAATGCCACAGAAAAGTACCAAAAAAAGGGAAGCAAATATTTGCAATGAGGAAAAGCACAACAAAAACAACTACAACAACAACTTTGGACATAACCGCTTTTTATAATTTTTATGTTAAACAAACACATAATCGTTGGAGTAGAAGAGCTTTTTGTTTGTGTTGTTGTTTGCGATTTCAACACGTCCAGTTGAAAAACAAGTTGTCTTATTTGTTATACCCTTCAGCACACTGTGGTACAGGGTATTATGTCTTTTTGCATATGTTTGTAACAGGCAAAAATAATCGAGATAGACCCATGGTTCCTTTTGAGAATATGCATAGAATCACTTTCTAAGTCGATTTATGCATGTCCGTCCGTCCGTCCGTCTGTCTGTCCATGTTAAATTGTAAACAAAGTACAGGTCGCATTTATGATCCGAATTGGATGAAATTTGGCATAGGTCACTTATTCGGCCCAAGGACGAACCCTATTGAAATTGGGAAAAATCGGTTCAGATTTAGATATAGCTCTCATATATATATTTAACCGATTTACTGTAAACGGTCCCTATATATCTTTCGATTTGGACGAAATTTGGTACAGCCTAATCATTTAGGTCTAGAATGATGTCTGCCAAGTTTCGTGAAAATCGGTCCAGATTTAGATATAGCTCCCATATATAGTTTCGTCCGATTTCAAGTAAATGGTGCCCCAAAGTCCCTATATAACTTTCGATATGTACGAAATTTGGCATAACGTACTGAATTGAGCCTAGAATGATGTCTGCCAACTTTCGAGAAAATCGGTCCAAATTTAGATATAACTCCCATATATAGTTTCGTCCGATTTCATGTAAATGGTGCCCCAAAGTCCCTATATATCCTTCGATTTGCACGAAATTTGGCATAACGTACTGAATTGAGCCTAGAATGATGTCTGCCAACTTTCGAGAAAATCGGTCCAAATTTAGACATCGCTCCCATATATAGTTTCGTCCGATTTCATGTAAATGGTGCCCCAAAGTCCCTATATATCTTTCGATTTGCACGAAATTTGGTATAACGTACTGAATTGAGCCTAGAATGATGTCTGCCAAGTTTCGTGAAAATCGGTCCAGATTTAGATATAGCTCCCATATATAGTTTCGTCCGATTTCATGTAAATGGTGCCCCAAAGTCCCTATATATATCTTTCGATTTGCACGAAATTTGGCATAACGTACTGAATTGAGCCTAGAATGATGTCTGCCTACTTTCGAGAAAATCGGTCGAAATTTAGATATAGGTCCCATATATAGTTTCGTCCGATTTCATGTAAATGGTGCACCAAAGTCTCTATATATCTTTCGATTTGCACGAAATTTGGCATAACGTACTTAATTTAGCCTAGAATGATGTCTGCCAAGTTTCATGAAAATCGGTCCTGATGTAGATATATCTCCCATATATAGTTTCGTCCGATTTTATGTAAATGGTGCCCAAAGTCCCTATATATCTTCCGATTTGCACGAAATTTGGTACAGCCTAATTATTTAGGTCTAGAATGATGTCTGCCAAGTTTCGTGAGAATCGGTCCAGATTTAGATATAGCTCCCATATATAGTTTCGTCCGATTTCATGTAAATGGTGCCCCAAAGTCCCTATATATCTTTCGATTTGCACGAAATTTGGTACAGCTTAATCATTTAGGTCTAGAATGATGTCTGCCAAGTTTCGTGATAATCGGTCCAGATTTAGATATAGCTCTCATATATAGTTTCGTCCGATTTGATGTAAATGGTCCACCAAAGCCGCTAAATATCTTTCGATTTGCACAAATTTTGGCATAACGTACTGAATTGAGTCTAGAATGATGTCTGCCAAGTTTCGTGAAAATAGGTCAAGATTTAGATATAGCTCCCATATATAGTTTCGTCCGATTTCATGTAAATGGTGCACCAAAGTCCCTATATATCCTTCGATTTGCACGAAATTTGCCATAACGTACTTAATTGAGCCTAGAATGATGTCTGCCAAGTTTCGTGAAAATCGGTCCAGATTTAGATATAGCTCCCTTTTATTATAGATTGATTTTAAGTAATTGACGTACTAAGGAACCAATAGGAACAAAACGTTCTGAAATTAGTATAACCTAACCTGTGACAAGTTTGTTTGACATCGCTCAATATTTGGATAGAGCTTCCATATATATTTTCGCCCGATTTCAAATAAATTGGGCATCAAACTCCTCATGTTAGTCAGATTGACATCAAATTTTGCACAACTTACAAAATTGAGCATAGAATTAGTTGCGTTTTCTAGAAGTGCAGACATAGCCCAACGGATGACCTATTTATATTTGTTTGAAGTCGATTGGCAAACTTTATGGATAGATCTAGGTAGATTCACATTTAGATAACTATCACATTTTTTTCATCCAATTTTATGTTATAGTCCTGTTTAATATACCCATAGTGGTGAAGGGTATCATATAGTCGGCCCCGTCCGACTTTACTACTTTCCTTACTGGTTTATTATTGTTGTTGGACGCCTTTTTAGTTGTGTTGTTGTTTTTTGTTCCATCCTTTGTTGTAACATTTTATGAGAACATTTATGGGTAAACTGCATATTCGACATTTCTGTTTTCGGGTTTTCAGTTAAAGTTTGCAATTAAATTTTGTTTTTGTTCCTGTTCGTATTCTTCTTCTCTCCTCCTATGGCAGACAAAAATTATATTTATAATTTTTAGCAAAACCAGCTGGAGTATACAAATTTCTGGTTCGATGACTAGAGAGGAGTTTTGAAAGAGGGGAGGGTTTGGGAATTGTATTTTGTATTAAAGTGTATGTATGTTCGTTTGTTTAAACCGAAAAGCAATAATGTATTTTGATAATGAATATGATATTAGAATGAATCGGGGTACGGAAAACCCCGGAAAAATCCTGGAAAAATATTCTTTAAAAATCCAAGCCTATTTTGGTGGTAGTCCGTTTGGAAAAATATTCTTTAAAAATCCACGCCTATTTTGGTGGTAGTCCGTTTGGAAAAATATTCTTTAAAAATCCACGCCTATTTTGGTGGTAGTCCGTTTGGAAAAATATTCTTTAAAAATCCACGCCTATTTTGGTGGTAGTCCGTTTGGAAAAATATTCTTTAAAAATCCACGCCTATTTTGGTGGTAGTCCGTTTGGAAAAATATTCTTTAAAAATCCACGCCTATTTTGGTGGTAGTCCGTTTGGAAAAATATTCTTTAAAAATCCACGCCTATTTTGGTGGTAGTCCGTTTGGAAAAATATTCTTTAAAAATCCACGCCTATTTTGGTGGTAGTCCGTTTGGAAAAATATTCTTTAAAAATCCACGCCTATTTTGGTGGTAGTCCGTTTGGAAAAATATTCTTTAAAAATCCACGCCTATTTTGGTGGTAGTCCGTTTGGAAAAATATTCTTTAAAAATCCACGCCTATTTTGGTGGTAGTCCGTTTGGAAAAATATTCTTTAAAAATCCACGCCTATTTTGGTGGTAGTCCGTTTGGAAAAATATTCTTTAAAAATCCACGCCTATTTTGGTGGTAGTCCGTTTGGAAAAATATTCTTTAAAAATCCACGCCTATTTTGGTGGTAGTCCGTTTGGAAAAATATTCTTTAAAAATCCACGCCTATTTTGGTGGTAGTCCGTTTGGAAAAATATTCTTTAAAAATCCACGCCTATTTTGGTGGTAGTCCGTTTGGAAAAATATTCTTTAAAAATCCACGCCTATTTTGGTGGTAGTCCGTTTGGAAAAATATTCTTTAAAAATCCACGCCTATTTTGGTGGTAGTCCGTTTGGAAAAATATTCTTTAAAAATCCACGCCTATTTTGGTGG
>NW_026884349.1:0-114012 GCF_032173495.1 Musca vetustissima | reverse complement strand
CAATCTGAAACTTATGAAATTTAATGTCAATCATCGAGCAAAATAAGTATAAGATCTATATATAAATGGACGTATATGAGCAACAGTGACATCCACCATTTAGTATGCTGCGACACAGTGCGCTATTCAAAATTTATCCCGACACAAAATCCAATACACGTTATTCTAGGTTCGATTGTGTGCTAATTCGTCCTAAGCGGACACATTTTAGTTACTTGCTACATCATTCTGACATAGATTCCTCGGTGCGCCATTTACATTAATTCGGACGAAAATATATATGGGAGCTATACCTAAATATGAACCGATTTCCACGAAAATTCGTGACGTCAACTTGCAGTAATTTCAGACGCTGTGCGAAATATTGTCTCAATCGGACAATCATTGACAGTATGGTGCTCTATTTACATAAAATCGGGCAAAAATATATATGGGAGCTATACCTAAATCTGAACCGATTTCAATGAAACTTGGCATATATCAAAGTTTGTCGCAATCGGACAAATATTGGGAGTTTGGTGCTTCATTTATTTAAAAAAGTGCGAAACTATATATGGGAGCTATATCTAAATCTGACCCGATTTTCTCCAATTTCAATAGGGTTCGACCTTGGGCCAAATAAGTGACATGTGCCAAATTTCATCCAAATCGGATTATAAATGCGACCTGCACTTTGTTCACAAAAATACATGGACGGACGGACATGCATAAATCGATTCAGAAAGTGAATCTATGCATATTCTCAAAAGGAACTATGGGTCTATTTAGTACAAAATGAAAAAAATCGCTGTTGCAAACATAAATTTACTGTTCATTTCGTTTCATTTTTGAACCGATATTCACAAAACTTAGCACACATTATTCTAGGCTCTAATCAGTACGCTGTGCCAAATTCAGTGCAAATGGACCATTTACTTAAAATCGAACCAATATTTACGAAACTTAGAACACATTATTACAGACTCAATTCAGAACGCTATGCACCATTTACATAAAATAGGACGAAAACATATATGACAGCTATAGCTAAATCTGAACCGATTATCACGAAACTTAGCACACACCATTCTAAGCCTTAGGACTTTGGTACACCATTTACAATAAATCGGACGAAAATATATATGGGAGTTATATCTAATTCTGGACCGATTTTCAGAAAACTTGACACACATCATTCTACGCCTAATTCGTTACGATATGCCAAATTTCGTGCAAATCGAAAAAATAAATAGGGACTTTGGTACACCATTTACATTAAATCGGACGAAAATATATATGGGAGCTAAATCTAAATCTGAACCGATTTTTCTCAATTTTAATAGGGTTCGTCCTTGGCCGAAATAAGTGACCTTTGCAAATTTCATCCAATTCGGATCATAAATGGACCTGTACTTTGTTTACAAAAATACATGGACGGACAGAGGGACTTGCGTAAATCGACTCAGAAAGTGATTCTATGCATATTCTCAAAAGGAAACATGTGTCTATCTCGTTTCCTTTTGCCTGTTACATACATATGCACAAAGACATAATACCTTTTACCACAGTGTGGTGAAGGGTATTAATAGGATGGATCGAATTTCCATCTGCGGAGGCCAAACGAAATGACTGGAGATTAGAAATGGATCACATACGATAACTCTGTGCGAATACGATCGTGACCAAGGAGCGGTGAAGCAACTCAACCAGGACTAATGGCCAGGAGGGTTCTGCTATGTATTTGTTGAAACTGGAAGAGGATTATTTATTATGAGTTGCTTTCATATGGCCAAACGCTAAATTGTGATCTCTACATTCAACAACTGGACTGTTTAAAGATAGCAATTGACCAGAAACGGGCAGAATTGGCCAATAGGAGAGGTGTCGTGTTCCACCAGGACAACGCTAGGCCACACACATCTACAGTGACTCGCCAGAAACTTCGGGAGCTTGGTTGGGAAGTTTTAATGCATCCGCCATACAGTCCGGGGCATGGCATCTTTTTCTTGCGTTGCAAAATTTCTTTAACGATAAAAAATTAGCATCTAGGGAGGATTGTGAAAATCGACTACTGGAGTTGTTTGCAAATAAAGAGCAGGACTTGTATCAGAGAGGCATTATGAAGTTACGTTTAAAATGGAACTTATGGGTACTAAAATGGTACTAAATTTGGTACAATTTGAATTTTGTGTGAACTGATAGAGCTGAAATCCTGCAATTTGGAGTTACGACCCTTGTTGTTATGTAGTATTGAGCTATTTGGAATGTGTACTAAATGGTACCAAATTTGTATTTGGGTGAACCGACAGAGCTGGAATCTTTAAATTTGATGTTAGAATCACTGTTGGGGTGTAGGGTTTGGCTTTGTAGAAAGTTTTGGAAATTCGTGCTAATGTGAATTGACACTAAATTTGGTACAATTTGGATTAAAAGTTAACCGATAGAGCTGGAATCCTGAAATTGATTAATAAGATTTCCATTGGATTGCAGGATGTAGGTATTAAGGGAAATTTGTACTAAATTTGATACTAAATTTGAGTGAACCGATAGAGCTAGAATGTTGAAATTTTAAGTTGGGGTGTAGGATTGGGCTTTGTTGGAAGTTTTTGAAATGTGTACTAATTTGTACTAAATGGCACTAAATTGGTACAGTTTGGATTAAAAGCTAACCTATAGAGCTGGAATCCTAAAACTGAGTAGTAAGATTTCCATTGGATTGCATGATTTCTATTAGAAGTAATTGCAATGTATATTAATGTTTATTAACTGGTACTTAATTTGGATTTGGATGAAGCTATATTTGAAATTTGGAAATTTTATACGAGTACAAAGGGTAAAAAATGACAACAAATTTTGTATAGAGCTAAATTTCTTTTGCGGTCAGAATTGGTGTGTGGGGTTGAGATATGTAGGTAGTTTTGGAAAAAAGTACTATAGGAGAACATAGGTACTAATGGTTCCAAAAGTGTTAATAATGTTTGGTATTGGGTTTTAAATACTTCCCACATTCGCTGACGAAGTGGCGGGTATATGCTAGTGTATAATATATTTTTTTTTCAAAAGAATTCTAACCTTTGGATTTTTAAGAAAAACATTTTTTAGAAGACATCAAAAGACATCCAACATAAATTTGAAATAAAATCAAATAATCGTGGATTTTTCACCAAAATCACATTTACGATTAGTTTTATACTCTTCGCCACACTGCGGTACAGGGTGTTATGTCTTTGTACATATGTTTGGAAACGAGATAGACACCTGGTTCTTTGTTGAGAATATGCATAGAATCACTTTCTGAGTCGATTTATGCATGTCCGTAGGCGCGTCCGTCCGTCTGTCCATGTTAAATTGTAAACAAAGTACAAGGTTTCACACTTAGATATAGCTCCCATATATATTTTCGACCGATTTTATGTAAATTGTGCACCAAAGTCCCTATATACCTTTCGATTTGGTACAAACTACCGAATTAAATTTATTGTTTGTTTTTCTTGATTTTTTGTAGTTTCCTATATTTTCACCAACACCTATTTGGATTTCCCACAATTCGTTCACATTCCAAAAAAGTGTTAAAATAACGCCCCTATCATGTTGAGGTAGGTTTGGTTAGTAATTTCAGCACGTGCTGCATTACTTGCTATTGTCGATTTTTTCCGGTAGCTGAGAATATACTGTTGTTATTTCCATATTGTGATACTTTTTCATACACTTGTGGCAAAGACGAAAAACAAAAAATAAACACGTAAGTGTCGAAGCACGTGCTGGCATCAACAAATGTAAACAAAATTTCGTCTGTTATCCAAAGCCGGTAAAGATATTTATTGCATTCGGCGCATAGCGCATGTGTGAAACAAGAATTTATACTCACATTTTATCCGTAGTGAAGTCTCTCTATTAAAGGCTCTAAGGATGTCATCAAAAGCTTTTGCGCCAAAAAGTATAAATTCTAATGAAGTTGTAACGAAACAATTAGTTTGTCGTTGGCACGCGTTGGGTGAGCTATGAAGCAGAAAGAAAAACGGACTATCACTTCATTCAAGGATTAAAGGATTGACTTTTTTAACAATCACCACACAAGAACAATGATTAAAGTGTATTTTAAAGGATTAAAGGAGAAAAAATTTAAAATAAAAAAGATTACACACACACACATTCTCAAAATGATAAATGAATGAAATATGAATTATATTTTTGCAAATATAAAAAATTTAATTAAAATAGACATTTAACATTTTATTGATCAGACAATAAATGGGGTCTGCTACTGAGTGTTTTTGTTGTTGTTTCTATTGTCGCCTACTTGCTTGGTGTTGAATGCTAAATAATTAATCAAATGAATGGCTCAAGTGTGTCGGCAGCCTAGTGTTTCGTTGTCCATAAGTAATGTGCATGTGTGTTAGTTTGTTGTGGCAGAGTGTATCTGTCGCCTATGATCATTTTGCTGGCATTAAAAGCCTATAGGGCGTTTGATTAATATTTCATTAAATTCATCATCGTCATTAAAAACTCATACGCCAGTGGGTACCAACATCACAACAGAGATTAACAGAAGTGAAATCGATGTAGATGACACACACGAACACACACAGATATAAGAAAATACGGTCACACACACAAACTCATAAACATATAGTGTGCACAGTGTTGGCAAATGTCATTAATTATAGCATCCATTTTAATCAATTTGATTTATGTAAATCAGCGAATCAGTGAAGTTGTTGTTCCTGTTGTTGTTATTGTATTCTATTAAATGGAAATTACTGTGTTTTGAATAAACAACTTTAACAGATAAACTGAAAATTTAAATCGATTGAATTTCTATGGATATTTATCAAGAGGAATAAAAGCATTATAATGAAACATTAAATAGGTAGGTATGTATGCGCTATAATGTTACAAATATGAAATAATCTATATATATAAAATAGAAAAAAATGTTTGTTTGTTTGTATGTTACCGATAGACGCCAAAACCGCTGAACAGATCTTAATGAGATTTACAATGTACGTCGGGGCATGCCCTGAAAGTAACATAGGCTATATAAACTTTTAAAATTCCACGTAGATGCAGAGTTATATCATCAATAGTAAACATACCTCAAAAATTCAGAACATGTAATATGCGTATATCTTAAGAACGGTCACAGATACCGTATATAAAATTTGTCTGAATAACGTAGGTGTAAATACACATCATCCATACAAAAATGAGCCTGGTACGATTGGGAGAAAATGCACTCCCCGTTGCACTTAAAGTATTTACATGTAGGAAATAAAAAATGTTTCGTTTCTAGATGCAAACACCGTAAACAGATTTTACTGGGTTTTTCACCGCACATCAAACCATCCGAGGCAAATAACAAAGGCTATACAAACTTCTAAAATTCGGCGTGGATGTGGGGTTATAGCATCGAAAGAAATCATAAATCTAAAATAATATTTCATTTATATGCTTATATCTTAAAAAGGACTACAGATTCCCACTTCAAAATTTGTCTGAGTAACTTAGTTACAAATATGAATCATCCCTACAAAAATTGACGATATGGAATGGGGGAAATTTACTCTGAATGGCTTTTAATTTATCTATACAGAGAAAATAGAAACTATTTTGGTTGTAGACAAAAAATCGCTTAACAAACTCTACACAAATTTCCGCATTGTTATTTCTTCCCATAGAAGTAAGACAGGCAAGATAAACTTCCCAAATTCCGCAATCACGAATAGATATAGCATCAAAAGTATACATCTGAACTAATATTTAGTTTCTATGCATATCTATGAATATCTTGAATAAAGTAGTTCATAAACATATGTATGGTACTCAGATGATTACATATCCAATCTTAAATGACCAGGATGTAAAAAATTGGTCCAAATTAAGAATTTCCGACTCATAACTTTTGATCGTATTACATATGTATATGTATATGTACATATGTCATTATCAGTAATGATAATAACCACCAGTTAAATAATTCCGTTAAGGGGACCCCCCCCATTCTCGGGGTCAAAATTTTTGTTGACTTAATTCCAATCTACACTAATTCAAGAATGTCCCTGCAAAATTTCAAGTTAAAATCTCAAGAACACTTGAAGATATAGCCGATTTATTGTGTCAGCATCAAGTGACGGCTGAAGGGCTTCTCAAACTTTAAACGCGTTTTTCTCTAAACATTTTTTTGCGAATGGCGGGCACGATAACTCAAAAACTAATAACCAAATTTTTCAAATTTTTACACGTTTCTCTGTGAGTGTACTGCTATCGTATGAACTAGGATAAAGCCAATCGGTGAAGATCTTCCTTGTTTTTTAACTTGGTTTTTGGTAAAAAATCGGTGATTTTTCAAAAATATTTTTTCAAAGGTCCGCCATTTTGTTAATTTTAGAGCGAGGTCAATAATCCTAGTTCATACGAGAGCCAGACATGTACTCTTTCTAACACCGTAGGAATTTTCGAATTCCGATGTTCCAGTGAGGAGTTATCATGCCCGCCTTCAAAAATAAGGACTTTTCTTTGATCACAAAAAACAACAACAAAATTTTGTTGTAAATTATTTTTCTTCCTTTTTAAATCTTCAAATATATATGTGCAAAGTTACAAACCTTAACAAGCATTGGTATTCATTTACCAGCCCATTTAAAGTCTTAACCAGTGAGCGGAGCAGTATAGTCGGACGGGGCCGACCATACGATACCCTACACAACTACCACTGAACTCAAATTTTCTACGGATGTGTATTCCGAATCTGGGCAATATTTCGTGATATTTGCACACTCTTGCCCGATTAGAGGTAAACAGCACCTCTTCCACACACTGACATATTTTCCGAATATTACGAGTATTCAGTACAGTTATTGTCCAGATTCCCTTCACCGTGGGTTGTGTTGTTGTAGATCGACTCGAAAATAACACAAAAAAATTAAGTTTTCGGTCCACTTCATTCCAAAATTATTATCTGATCATCACCGAAAATTAAAGGCGTTGTCCTTGACCATAACTGGAACCCCATGAAACATTTCAAAGCGATCAGCGCTATGTTCGGCTCTCTAGAGTGATAATGGGTTACTAAATAACATACAAATACGGAGATACCTGTAAATATTTAGGTGTAACTCCCACATCAGAGCACATGCGACAATATAATTGGTCTTAATTTAAAGGTCAACCACTCCTCTTGGATATAATATCAATTTTTCGGGTCTATGTCCTTCAGGGGTAAATATATACGCTATAGAATACAAATTTTGTCATTTTTCACACAAAAGTCAGGGTCCATTTGACTCGCTAAATATTGACCGATCTTTATCAAAACAGGCATGCTTATTCTTTGGCCCGACCCCCTTCTCCATGCAAAATTTCACGATGTTCGGGTCATTATTGCGGCCTGTGGAGCGACCAGAAAAACCGACAAAAATTTAGTATTTGGTCCATTTCATCCCCTAAATATTAACCGATCTTTCCCAAAAACAATAGGGGTCTTCATTGGCCAGAACCCATCCTACATGCAAAATTTCGTGAAGATTGGTCCATAACTGTGGCCTGTATCGTGTTTACAAATTATAATGGACAGACGGACGGACGGACACACATGTCTAGATCGACTCAGCTAGTCGAGATATGACGATCGGTATACTTAAAGGTGGGTCTAGGACCAATATTTCGCGGCGTTACAAACTTTTGGGGCTGCACAAAGCTATAATACCCTGACAACATAGTTGTGTAGTGTATAGAAATAAAAAATCGAGAATGGGGGGGGGGGGGTTCCCTTAAGGTCTGTTGTTTTTCATTTCACCATTATCTTCACATAATGGATAAAAATTTGTGTAAGATTAAAAATTATTGACATTTTTAATTTTTCTGAAAAAAAAAACAAACACACACACAATTATAAATGATAAACATTTGAAAATGAAACAAATATTTTTAAAATTGTCATTTATTTCCTTTTGTTTTCATACACTGAATGAAAAAATTAGGATATTTTTGGCCAAAATCCGTTTGGCACAAGTCGAAATATATGATTAATACAATGGCATGAAAGAAGCAAATATATAGGGGAGAGGGGGGTACCTTTGAACATTTTTATAATAATTTTTCTTGTAGTAAATATATGTATATGAAAGAAAATACATTAGTTATGTTTGAAATGATATTTGGAATGCAAAAAAATTGTTTAACGAAAGAAAACGATCACCGAATTCTTCCTGCGCCCTTACAACCAAAAAATTAAAAGTTTACAATGGGACTGCGAAAACATGGTCACTCATGTAAATTTTGTCGACAACTGAAAAAGCTAGATAAAATGGTTTACGCAGATAAAGAACAAGATTGGCACATAAAAAAATTTGGTTGCGGGTCGGAAAAATTTTGAACCGAGATTTTATAAGCGCTGTTCAAAGGTGCCCCACGTTCAAAGGTGCCCCACTCTCCCCTATTTATATGGGAAAATATATCATCATCAAACTAATTTGCAATTCCTTAATTTATTAAATAAAAACATTTACAATTTTTTCACAGTTGAATGACAGAGAAACAGAAATTATGAAATTTTTGTATTTAAAACAGGGCTGTCCACACTAATACATTCAAGTTTTGTGATTGTATATGTTTCAAATACAAAAGTTCTGTTTCTATGTCATATACTGGGAGAAATTTTGTTAAAATATTATTTTCAAATTTTAAGGAAGAAAAAAATTTAATATTTTATGCAAATATGGTTTTTTGCCCTTCCGACGTAATATTGCTCACATATTTCGATCTGTTCCGAACTAATATTTGCCACAAATATCCAAATTTTTCGGTTAGTGTATAAAAACAAAAAGGAATGAATGACAATTTTGAAAAAATTTTTTATTTCCAAAATTTTCTCTTTTATAATTGTATGTGTGAGCAATTTGACACACACCGACAGCCCATGGGACCTATTTTGGGCACAGCTGATTTAAAACAGCAGTGCCCAAATAGGTCCCATGGGCTGTCGGTGTGGGTCAAAACTCTCACAAACACAATGATAAAAATAGAAACATTTGAAAATAAAAAATATTTTCAAAATTGTCATTCGTTCCTTTTTGTTTTCATACACTGAACGAAAAAATTAGGAAAATTTTCGAAAAAATTAGTTCAGAAAAAGTCGAAATATGTTACAAATGCAATAGGAATAGGCAAAACAGAAGCAAATCTATCTTTATATAGGAAAATATATCATTAACAAGCATATTTGCATTGAATTCAACATGTTTTTCGGTCTGTTAAAATTTGAAGTACAAGTTTTTTTACAATTTTTCTCACAGTTTAATAAGAGAGAAACATAAATTTGAAAATTGTGTATTTGAAACAAATACAATAATAAACATTTGCATGTAATAGTGTGGACAGCCCTGCAATAAATTTTATAAAATTATGCGACAACAATATAAGGGAGATATCAACAATAGAAGGACCTGAACCGGATATGACTAAAGCTATTATTTCGAGAATGTATAAAGTAAACGACTAACTCAGTTGTCATTCCATATTGGGAATTGATTTTGGTTTGTTAAAAATACCAAGGTGTGTACAGTTAAGCCCAATACTAAATTAAGGTTAGGTTAAAATATGAAGTAATTGTGAAGTGGCAATGGAACAAATTTACAAAATTCAAACTTTGTAAGAATTATACAGCAGGGATCTATGCGATATTATTCGGAGCGAGGAAGGGATCAGACAAACATATAGCTTAGTGATAATGGGAATGAAGGATTGTATTGGCCTTTAAATAAGCAAAATTTGTTTAAGCCAATTTTGTCTTTTTAGTTTAAGATGATATTATTTTTACCAGAAATATATATAGTCGAACATTAATGTTAGATTTTGGGGCTACTATAATACCGATATCGCACTTATCAATAAATAGCAAACCATTGTTAACCGTGGAATTATAGATCATGAATCAAATCCCATATTGAGTTAAGTTTGGCAGAAGGGTCAACTGCCATCAAATAGTAGCTTCTTTAAAAAAGCCTGCATTTACGTTGACTATCCTAGGTTAACAACTTTAGTAGGGGCAGCGAAGCTAGTCATTATATAAAAATATAAATAATTTAGTGATTTTCACTAGTAAGACAAGAAAAGTTGATGAAGGCGACTACATGTATCATATGGAAGATTTATTTTTCGCCTCCACTATTTGCAAGAAATCAAAAACTTCACCGAGGACCCCATACATTATGTGTGTTCCTAACAGCAACAGCATCCAAGTCAATGAATGTTTTAATTAATATTCCTTCAAATTGAATGTGAAATTGGGCGTATGCCTATGGCGACATGAAATGAGGCATAGTATTTGAATAAGCGTACAAAGTCTATAATCCAACTCAAAATATTAAGTGTCATTTCGAAATGTAAACCAATTTTATTAAATTGGTAAAATTATTATTGTGACTAAATATTGTGGTAGTCGGCAATATTTAAATTTGAACCGATTTAAGGGAACCCCACACATTTTGGGTTTTTACTTAATATAAACCTAAACTAATTCAGCAATGCCCCTTTATAATTTCGAGTGAATATGTAGACACCTCTTGAAGAGTAATCGCAACCAGCGTCAAGATCTTCCTTATTTTCTAACATGGTTTGTGTCGAAAATTGGGAATTGTTCAAAAATCTAATTTCATAGGTCCGCCATTTTGTTAATTTTAACGAGAGCCAGACATGTATTCTTTCAAATCGCGTTGAAATTTTTGTGATCGGGCGTTGCAGTTTTCGGAAATCATCGGGTCGTGCTTAAGGATCGAAATTTTGCAATAAAAGAAATACAGGAGGTGAATAAGAAGTGTGTGCGTAGGTTATTCTTCTGACTTTCCTTTTAATTGCAAAACTTCGAGCATTAAGATCGACTCGAAAGAGGAAAACCATACTTAATGGTAAATATGTCAGACGAATTCCATTGTTTTTCGTTATGTACAATTTATTTAAATTTCGCGGCGTGACAAATTCTTGGGCTGTACAAATTTAAAATACCCTAACAACATTGTTGTGTAGGATATAAAAATTTAATATTAATTTTCAAGAGAAATAGTGTATGATACTACATCCAATCCTAAAGATTTTTTTGCTAATTTTTCGTGTTTTACCAGTTTTATAAATGCATCTTGAACTACGTCTTCGCCGCCATTTTTTGCTGTTAAAAACTTATCTCTTATCAATGTTATAACCTATTAAGACCTCTACTTCCCCAGTAGAATAGTTTTTTAGTCATGGCCCGGATGCTCTTCTCGGTGGAAAATGTCTTCTGTTCGCTTGTTGAACTATTTCATACCCATTAATAAATATTGTTTTATTATTATTTACCGACTATTTTTAAATAATAAAAAATTCACAAAACATAACAAACATTAGATATTTTTTTTCCAAAATAGTTTCTTTCTAACAGCTCGTAAATATCATATCATTTAATAATCATTCATATATCGGGTAATTATCCACTTTGCGTAATTTAGCATGCGTATGTTTTAAATTTTGATATTTTTACAACCAGCAGACACCATTTTATCGCAGTGTTCAATTCCACAGATGAATGCGTTTTATAGCTGCTGCTGTTTTTATAAAGATACCGTTATATTGATTTTTGTGGTGTTTCATTTGTACACTTTTCGATAAAATTGTGTGCAGTCATGTGAACTGCAAAGTTCTTGAGAAACAACAAAGTTTTCAGTTTTTTTGAAAAATTGAAAATTAGTGGAGATTAGGGTTCAAATAACTTAAGAAATTATGATGACTTTAAATAGAGAAAGATAACGTTGCCGTTATATTGTGTGTCTGTAAAAAATTATGCCTTTAGTGGCCATTGAGTGAATTACAATGTATAAATATGGCTATTTTGATGAATTTTTATACCCTTCACCGCACAGTGTTACAGGGTATTATGTCTTTGTGCATATGTCTGTAAAAGGCAAAAGGAAACGAGATAGGTACATGGTTCATTTGTAGAATATGCATAAAATCACTTTCAAGTCGATTTATGCACGCCCGTCCGTCTGTCCGTCCATGTATTTTTGTGAGCAAAGTACGGTCGCATTTATGATCCAATTTAGATGAAATTTTCACAGGTCACTTATTAGGCTCAAGAACGACCCCTATTTAAATTGGAGAAAATCAGTTCAGATTTAGATACAGCTCGCATATATAGTTTCGTTCGATTTTATGTAAATGGAGCACCCTACTGCCAATGTTTGTACGGTTGAGACAAATTGTATACACCGTACTGAATTAGGTCCAGATTTATGTATGCGAAGTTTGTTTCGTTTTGTTGAAATAGGTTCAGATTTAGATATAGCCCCCATATATAGTTTTGTTCGATTTTATATTCATCATACTGCCAATATTTATTCGATTGAGCAACATTTCGCACAGCGTACTGAATAAGGTCCAGATTTATGTATGTTTCGTTTGATTTTATGTAAATGGAGCACCATACTGCCAATGTTTGTCCGATTGATTCAGCATTTTGCATTAGCGTATTGAAATTACTACAATTTGACACCCGTGAAATTTTTATGAAATGGGTTCAGATTTTAATATAACTAACACATATACTTTAGTCCCATTATACGATCAAGAGGCAGGGAGTTCTAATTATTTTATTTCAATAAACCCGCACGGCATAAACATTCTTGGGCAGTGCAAAACCGAAGACCAAACAAGGGAGCGAAAAATAAAAGAAGTTGGTGGTTCAATGTTTCAAAATACATTATTTATTGAACTAAAAAAAAAAACAGACAGACGAAGAGGTCGAGGCAACATATATGCACAAATATGCCTGCATGTACATATGTACAAACATTTATATAAACATTGATGCTTTTGGTTTCTAACTCTCGTTAGAAAAAAAAGCAGAAAAAAAAACACTCATTCCTTATGCTTATGATCGACATAGGTACAGAAAGCATCGACAGATAGGTAACTTGTACAGTGGAACAACGATAAAATGATTTTATGCAAAATGGTGCAAATGGAGGAGCCTATGTCAGTTCGTCGTTTTAGGTTTCCATATATATTTTCATCCGACGTTTGTCCGATTAAGACGAATTAGTACACAACGTACTAACCTGGAACTAGAATAACGTGTATTGGGTTTTATGTTTAGATACATAGTCTTCTTTAAATAAAATAGATCCAGTTTCGGTGTATTACCATCATGAAAGGGCTGTAATTTGGCATTCTGGGAGAATAAAAATAAAAATCCCGTCCGATTTTCGCTATTTTGAAGATTTTGGCCACATTTTCAACAAAGAGAGAGAGAGAGAGAGAGAGTATTGTAAAAACCCTCCGCCCCTATTTTCGGTATTCTAAAGTTTTTAGCTGCATTCTGTTGAAGTGATTGTATAACCCCCCAGTCGAAGGTCCCGCCTGATTTTCAGCATTTTGAAGGTATTTGGAGGGTGAAAATATGTTTTTAAACATTTCCTATAAAGATCGCTCTTTTCTAAAATTATTGTCTATAAATTCGGGTTTTATTTTTTTTCAGAAAGTAAACAATTTTTTTTGCGCACAATACAAAAGTCCTTACAGGAAGGTCCCGACCCGGCCGGAATTAACCACGGTTTTACTCTTATAATCGTTTTTATAAAAATATTCATATTTGGAAGGGACATTTTTCCATATGACAATGATTTACACTTTTCCACGAACTTCAAACATATATCCATGATTCAGCATGTAATGAAGGTATTTCGTATATTCAACATTTCTAATAAAACATCAATAATTACAAATAATGATTCAATTTCTTTAATATAAGAAATCCTCTTAGCCTGCATTTTTCCACAGGCTAATAATTTGTTTATACTTTATTATATTATCCTATTCACACATCCCATCACATGTGCAATTGAAACCGTGTCAATTACAGCAGCATTTCAATAGACCAACCAGACAATGGGAAGCGAATCTCACACAAAAAAAAACAAATAATACTAATACACATTCACACTCATTCACACTCATTCTTCTTTTAACCTTTCAAAAAAGCACTTTGGTGTGGGTGAAATTTCTAATAACTCAAGTTAGGAATTCCATTAAATCAATCATGAAGTGGCTTCATTCCCAGCTGCTTAATAAAATTTATTTTGCTGACAACAACAGAAGAGCAACACAACACAGAGCCAGAAACAAACTCATTAATTCCCTTTATGAATCTTTCGTTTTAGATCCCTGAAGGACTTATAGCTCGGCGAGTGGCAAAATGACTGTAGAGGAAAAAGAGAACAAAAACAGCAACAACAAAGCTTAGAGAAAGTGAACATAATTAAGGCATTGTTGTATAATATGCAGTATTTGAGCATACTTCATGAATGGAATATTTCCATCAGCTGCAGCAGCAGCAACAACATCAGCGGCAGCATCATTCACATTTTCATCATCGTCGATTCATCGTCTCCATCATCAATGGTATTTTCGTCATGTTGTTGCTGCTGTTGTTGAATGCTGAATAGTTAATGCGAAACAAGTCAGTGGCAAAACTGAAGAGAAATAGGAAAAGGCATTCAATTATCATTCGTGGAACCATGATTGAGGTTGCGACAGCATCAGCAATAGATAGATAGATTCTGTTGGCGAAAAGAAAAACTGTTGTACTCATTTTCTACAATTTCTGTTTGTTTTTGTGTGAAATTCCATGAAAAAGAAGCTAACATTGATCAGGCTCACGCATAAATAAAATGCTTACAAGATGAATTTTTATTTCGATACTCCAATACATTTGCTGTGTAATAGAGGCAGGATACCATTAGTAAATATGAATCAAATTAAAAGGAAATTGAATTTCGCAGTTCACCAATTTAAGAATCTTCACCAATAAGAAATAAAAAAGGAAGCATTTCAAGTTATTTCTCTAAAACAGTAGAGAATTAATGTTTTATTAAAGTGTTCCAATTTGTGACACGCAATGCGATACGGATACGTTTTCAACCGTTACTGGTGCACAATTGGGATGAAATCGGTCGAAAATATCTATGGGAGCTATATCTGCATCCACATCAATATCAATAAAACTTAATAACGTGATTCTAGAGACAATTTGGTACGTTGCGTAAAATTTAGTGGTGCACCACTTTTGTTAAAAAATATATATACGGGAGATATCTATATCTATATATATAAAATAGAAAAAAATTTGTTTGTTTGTATGTTACCGATAGACGCCAAAACCGCTGAACAGATCTTAATAAGATTTACACTGTATGTCGGGGTATGCCCTGAAAGTAACATAGGCTATATAAACTTTTAAAATTCCGCGTGGATGCGGAGTTATAGCATCAATAGTAAACATACATCAAAATTTCGGAACATGTAATATGCGTATATCTTAAGAAAGGTTACAGATACCGGCTTCAAAATTTGTGTGAATAACGTAGGTGTAAATACACACCATCCATACAAAAACGAGCTTGGTATGATCAACGGAAAGTACATTTTCTGCTGCATTTTCAAAATCTGCATATTGAAAACAGAAAACATTTCTTTTGTAGACTCAAAAACCGCTGGACAGATTTTATTAAGACTTTCACAGAACGTTATGACATGTCCTGGAAATACTATAAGTTATATAAACCTCTAAGATTCGGCGTGGATGCGGAGTTATAGCACCGAACGTACTCATGCCTCAGAAATTATGAACATGTAATTTGTGTATATCTAAAGAAAGGTTACAGATAACGACTTCAAAATATGTCTGAGTAACATGGGCGTAAGTACGCATCATCCATATAACAGGATCGCGGACTACCAAAGAAAAATGTACTCCTCATTGCATTTCTATCTATACATTCAAATGTATATAGAAAATCGAAAGCATATTGTTTGTGGACCTAAGAATCACTGAACAAATTTTACCAAGAGTACGTCAAGCGATGGAAGTAACATAGGTTAGATAAACTCCTAAAAATCCGCGTGAATGCGGTGTAATATCATCAAAAATAATCATACTTCTGAAAGAATATATGTATATATGTATGTTAGTAGCATGTAGCTACTTTAAAATTTGGTTCAGAAAGATGGCTGCAATTGCGCATCATCCGAAGATTTTGGAATATTTTGAAATACATAAAATACAAAATATGTACAAAACATGTGTGTGTATTGAAATACAAATATAAAGAAATGATTGACATTATAATTTTTCATTTTTGTCAGTTTGTGAAAAATTTTATTTGAATAAAAAAATACCAAAACAACATTATTCTAATAGAAAAAATGTCAATGCCTGATATTAGGATTGGTCATATATAAAAAAATGGCACGTTTGGGACGAATTGAGAATAAGTTCTTTGAAAATAGTATTTGAAGTGAAGACCCTAACAAACTCTAACAATTTATTAAAAACAAAAATATAACCCTATAAAACATATAACTCTTGATTTTAATTATAAAACTATTTATTTCCATCTGGAAAACACGTTAAAAGTAGGATAGTGGGATGTTAAGATGTGCAAAATAGTTATTTACTTTATTAAGTTTACTTATCTGTACTGACAATAACGACCAGTTCATTAATTCTACTAACCGTGTTCTCTTCATTTTCATGCACATACATACTTATAACGAAATAAAATTTGTGTAAAATTTATAAAAGGTATCAATTTTGAATTGAATTTTTTTAGTATATGAAAAACATTTTTTTCTTAGTTTCAAAGGAAACAACAATTACCACCATTACAGAAAACAGCGAAAAAATCAATAACTTCTATACAAATATTAATAGGAAGGCAAGAGAACGCATAGATATTTCACACATTTCTGTATTGTTAATACGAGCATATAAAAATTCAGGATTCAGGGGCAGCGAAGCGCCACGGGTCCAGCTTGAACCGATTTCAACAAAATTTCACATTCGGCAACCCTTCCCTAATTGAGTACGCTGTGCAAAATTTTGTCTTAATTGGACAAATCCTTGCAGTTTGGTGTACCGTATATATAAAATAAGACGAATTCATTTTAATAGAGTTCGTCCTTGTGTCTTAAATGAAGTGTGTCAAATTTCATCTCATCTGCTACATCATAAATGTCACTTTTACTTCGCTTACAATGTAACATAGACATATATAAGTCGGCTTAGAAAGTGATTCTATGAATATTCTCAAAAGGAATCATTCGTTTCCTTTTGCCTGTTACAACCAGTGAGCGGAGCAGTATAGTCGGACGGGGCCGACCATACGATACCCTACACAACTTCCATGAAAATTTAACTTTCTGTGGTTCTATATTCTGAGATTGGGCAATATTTCGCGATATTTGCACACTTTTGACTGGCTTGAGGTCAGCAAATGTTACTAATAATCAGTACAGCACCTCTAATTACTTGTCCAGATTCCCTTCACCGTGGGTTGTGTTGTGATGTTTGGCTTTCGACTCGAAAAGTACAAATAGTTAAGTTTTCGATCCACTTCATTCGAAAAATATTTTCTGATCATCACCTAACATTTTAGGCGTTGTCCTTTACCATAACTGGAACCTCATGTAAACATTTCAAAGCGATCAGCGCTATATTTCCGCCCTCCAGTGTGGTAATAGGTCACTAAATAATATATGAATACGTAAGCACCTGTAAATATTTAAGTGTAACTCCCGCATCCGAGTACCTACGACAATATAATTGGTATCAATTTGAAGGCCAACCACTCCTCTTGGATATACGATCAACTTCTCGGGTCTATGTCCTTCAGTGGTAAATATATACGCTATAGAATACAAATTTTGTCATTTTTCACACAAAAGTTAGGGTCCATTTGACCCGCCAAATGTTGAGCGATCTTTATCAAAACAGGCATGCTTATTCTTTGGTCCGATCCCCTTCTTCATGCAAAAATTCGCGATGTTTGGGGCTGCACAAAGCTATAATACCCTGACAACATAGTTGTGTAGAGTATAAATATAGACCGAATTAAAGATTTTCGACAGTAAAACGTGCGTGAACTGTTTATACCAGTGTTGCCAGAAAGGTAATATCTACTAAATCAGCCTTTATATACTGTTTAAGCAGGAATTGCTATTTAAAATTGTTAAATAGTTAGCCTTTGATTTGAAAGGTCGTTGCCGTTGAAATCTGTCTACTTCTCATTATTATATCCTTGTAATAGTATGGGACTGACAGATTTCAACGAACTTTTGTTTACATTTTGAGTTTGCGCCACCTTTAGGCATCTTTGTGTCAAACTTTGTTATTACTTGGATAACTTTGCTTGTAACCTGAATAGTAAATAGTAATCCACCGCACATATAGTTGTGCTACAGGTAATATCGTTATCAACTAATAAATATCGGCATTGGCCGAACCTTTTTACTAACTAAAACTAAAACTATTATGCTAAATTTTGTAAATCGATTTAAAGCTATTTCGGTTTAAAATTTAATCTCAGTCAGACATCTATTGATTATATGTTCTACATTTACCATGAACCGAATTCAAGGCAACTTACCAGAGATTAATTCATATCGGACGGACATATATATGGAAGCTGCATCTAAATCTGAACAGGTTTTCATGAAACTTTGCTACACTATTATAGACTTAATTCAGTACGCTATGCCAAAATTCGTGCAAATCGTTTATATAGAGGCTTTAGTGCACCATTTACATAAAATCGGACGAAAATATATATGGGAGCTATATCTAAATTTGAACCGATTTTCACGAAACTTTGCACACATTACTGTAGATTTAATTCAGTCCGCTATGCCAAAATTCGTGCAAATCGAATGATTTTCAGGGGCTTTGGTGCACCATTTACCTAACATCGGGCGAAACTATATATGGGAGCTATATCTTAATCTGAATTGCCAAATCTTAATCTCTATGCCAAAATTCATGCAAATCGAATGATATATAGCGACTTTGGTGTACCAATTACCTAAATTTGGCCGAAACTATACATGGGAGCTATATGTAAATCTAAACCGATTTTCACCAATTTTAATAGGGTTCGTCCTTGGGCCAAAGAAAAGAGCTGTACCAAATTTCATCCAAATCGTATTATAAATGCGACCTGTACTTTGTTTACAATTTAACATCAACGGACGGACATGAATAAATCGACTCAGAAAGTGATTATATGCATATTCTCAAAAGGACCATAAAACGGCATATACATTAGAACTTTTTACCGGGTTAACCTACTTCATGAGGATTTATTTGACATATATGCAAAGGAATTGACAATTGAAACCCACTGGGTTAACGAAATCCGATTAAATGTAAACGTACTGTTAGTCTAGTTCGATTCCTTTTGCCTGTTACAAATATATGCACAAAGACATAGTACCCTGTACCACAGTGTGGTGAAGGGTATAATTAATGTCAATTATTTCATTGAATTTTCTTTGTATTTCAAAATATATCCTCATTTTTCTAAAATATATCCTCATGCCAAATTTCGTGCAATTCGAAGGATGTATAGGGAGTTTGGTGCACCATTTACATTAAATCGGACGAAAATATATATGGGAGCTATGAACCGATTTTCACCAATTTCAATAGGATCCTTGGCCAAATAAATGAGCTGCGCTAAACTTCATCCGAATCGGATTATAAATGCGACTTGTACTTAGTTTACAATTTAACATCAACAGACGGACGGGCATGCATATATCGACTCAGAAAGTTATTCTATGCTTATTCTCAAAAGGAACCATGGGTCTGTCTCGATTTTGTTTGCCTGTACAAACATAGGCTCAAAGCCATAATGCCCTGAACAACAGTTGGGTGAAGGGTATAAAGAGGGCAAGCGTGTGTACAGTACTAATTTGTGTATATAGTCCACCAAATTAAATCGCTTCCTACCGGAATTGTACGAATTCTGTCATCAGTAATGTGTACAGTACTAAATTGTGTCACTTAGTATCACTTTTTTGATTTTGATATTTCCTCCTTTATCATTTTCATAAACACAAATTGGTAATTGGCAACACCTACATAAAGGTGAACTTAGTAAACATCTGTGGTTTGTATATTTACGAACACTTTACTATAATTGCCAATTCCAATTCTTTGCTATAATGGCCAATTCTGATCTAAAAAAGGGGCAATTTGTATGGGGGCTATTGGTTCCCCTGACCCTATCAAAAAATTAAGTACCCTATGTTACCACAAATGTACTCAAAAATCGACTGTGAAAATTTCATGAAAATCCGTTCAGTAGTTTAGGAGTCTATAGGGAACACTGATCAAACAAACAAACAGAAATTCATTTTTATATATATAGATGTAATTTTGAAAATTTCCTCAACTGTCGTAATAATTATCATCAATATTTGCCTTCTCAGTGGCATGCATCTCTCATCTCGTGTGATGAAGAATTTTAACACAACCGCCAAGAAAAGTTTCCACATTTCAAAGGAAAACTTTTACAACAAAAACAAGGCAGAGAAATACCGGCAAAATGAAATTGTCGAATATTTTGGTGGTAAAACATCCCGAACCAATTAAAAGAACATTAAATTGTTTGCTCGCTCAGCCACAATTAATTAAACGGCAAAGGAGACAAAGGACAAATATCATGGCTCCGGGCAAAAGTCGTTTTATGTTTCCTGGCAACCTTTTGCCCGAGAAGTTCGTTCATTCGAGTGAGTGTGTTTGTGTATTGGTCTGACTGTGTGTATGCTGTGTACTTGTTGATAAATATGCGACGGTATGGGTTATTTGTGATAATATACAAAAAGCCGGAAAATGTGGAAAAATAGGAAAACTTCTTTAATAAACATTAAATAAATGTTGTATGTATGTGCATTTAAAGTTGACAGGCAAAAATGAAAACACAAAACTTTAAATAACAAAGGTTTAAAACAAATTGTTCACAACTATTTGAAATGTATTCTTGACTTCTTAATGTTGTGAAATTGCTCATATTATGGTTTCATTTTAATTGAAGGAAACTTTTCGGGTTTTCAATGTAGAAACAAATGGCTTGACTCTTTTACAATTGACTTGCCTGCCATAGTCCTGAGAAGACAAAGTGCAAAAGGATAACAATTGCCAGGATGCCTAAGTTACGGAAGGTTACATTGATTCATGATATTATCTTGTATCTAGAGAATGATGTTATAGTGGTTAGGCGAATCATATAATTCTCTATAGAGTTTATACAGGGTTTCTCATTTCATTGTTTCAAATATAAACTAAACCAGTAAGGAAAGTAGTAAATTTGGACGGGGACGACAATATGATACACTTCACCACTTTGGGTATATTCAGTAGATGAATCCTAACAGACGTCGCATTTTTGAAGGACCATTGACATGAAATTGGATCATTTAGTCAGATATGGAGTTGCTTCTTACAATGGGACAAAATTATGTAAATCAATTTAAAGCAAGCATCAATCGCACTCCCGTTGATAATTTGGATAAATATCTGATAAACATGAGGAGTTTAGTGCACCATTTAATTAAAATCGGCAGAAAATATATGTAGGAGCTCCATCCAAGTCTGAACCGATTTCAACAAAACTTTCCACACGCTAGGCTATATTAACTTCAGTACGTTGTGATAAATTTTGTAGCATACGGCCTAACATTGGGTCTTTGGTACACCTTTTACTTATATTCGGACGAAACTATATACAGAATCTAAATCCAAATCTGAACCGATTTCAAAAAAAAAAAAATTGTCACAACTTATGTTATATTAAATTCAGTACGTTGTGGAACATCTTGTCATTTTTGTGTAAAATCGGACGAAAATTTTATATTAACTACAGAGATTAATTTATGTTAACTACAGTTCATTGCAGAAAATTGTGCGGCAATCGGACAAACTTTGGGTCTGTAATGCACAATTTACATAAAATCGAAAGAAAATATATATAGAGCTATATTTAAATCTGAACCAAAACTTAGTACACATCATTTTAAACCTAAGTCAGTACGCTATGCCAAATTTCGTGCACTCGAATGATATATGGGGACTTTGGTACACCATTTACATTAAATCGGACGAAGTTATATATGGGAGCTATATCTAAATCGGAACCGATTTTCACGAAACATAACACACATCATTCTAGAACCGAATTTTCCCAATTCCAATAGGGTTCGTCCTTGGGCCAAATAAATGAGCTGTGCCAAATTTCATCCAATTCGGATCATAAATGCGACCTGTACGTTGTTTACAATTTAACATGGACAGGCATTCCAATGAATATGACGTTTTGCGAAAGACAATCTGTCTTTCCAGTTTTTTCAGAAATAAAAGGGGTTTCATGATATAATCCGGGCATGTAGACCTGCTACCATAGCTTGTCCTGGCTCTGTTCTTGTGGTTATATTATATATTCGATAAATTACAGATTTATTCATCAGATATTTCTCAGATATTTATCCGATATTTTCTGTGATAAATAAATTTTCACAATCAATTGTAATTATCTGTTGTATCGTAGTTGGTTTCTAGCCATTTTTATTTTTTGGCAGTAATTCAAAATTGAAAACCAAACAGATTTTTTTGTAATAAAATTCATTTAAAATGGTCTATAGAAATCGAAATAGGTGTAGAAAAAAAACACAGTAATTATAACGGTAAAACTAACTAAAATAAGTTTAGAACACACTACCATTACTGGTATAGCACCGATATAACGATAGATCACCAATTTTTTGTACTTTTTAAGGATTTACCTGTGGTTCCCACTAAAATGGGTGCATTTCAGGTTTACTTATTCCCAAAAATGCACATCCGGTCCAATTTAATGTATTTGTAGACCCAATATGCAGATCCCGTCCAATTTAATAAATTTTTAAGTCCATGGAACATTCTCCAATCGTAAAAACTTTTTCGCAGAATATATTTTGAAGTTTTTAGACGTATTTCCACCGAAGAGAGTAAAATTGTAATTCAGGATGTTTAAAAACTTCTTCCTAAAATATGATAAAGATATGTCCATACAATGACGCCGCTTAATTTTGTTATCCATTAGCATATTATTGATAAACAGTGGTTTCTGTAGTATTTGATATAAAGAGATTAAGGAAACCCCCATTCTCGGGGTCAAAAATGTTGTTGATATAATTCGAATCTACACTAATTAAAGAATGTCCCTACAAAATTTCAAATGAAAATCTCAAGAACTCTTGAAGATATAGCCGATTTATTGTGTCAGCATCAAGTGACGGCTAAAGGGCTTCTCAAACTTTAAACGCGTTTTTCTCTAAACATTTTTTTGCGAATCGATTTCAAATTTTTACACGTTTCTCTGTGAGTGTATAGCTATCGTATGAACTAGGATAAAGCCAATCGGTGAAGATCTTCCTTATTTTTATACCCTTCACCATACTGTGGTACAGGGTATTATGTCTTCGTGCATATGTTTGTAACAGGCAAAAGGAAACGAGATAGACACATGGTTCCTTTTGAGAATATGCAAAGCATCACTTTCTGAGTCGATTTGTGCATGTCCGTCCGTCCGTCCGTCTGTAGATGTTAAATTGTAAACAAAGTACAGGTGGCATTTATGATCCGATTTGGATGAAATTTGGCACAAGTCACTTATTTGACCCAAGGACGAAACCTATTGAAAAAATCGGTTCAGATTTAGATATAGCTCCCATATATATTTTCGTCCAATTTAAGGTAAATGGGCAAAGTCCCTCTATATCTTTCGATTTGCATGAAATTTGGCATAGAGTACTAAATTAGGTGCAGAACGATGTGTGCCAAATTTCGAGAAAATCGGTTCAGATTTAGATATAGCTCCCATATATAGGTTCGTCCGATTTAAGGTAAATGGGGCACCAAAGTCCCTCTATATACTTCGATTTGCATGAAATTTGGCATAGAGTACTGAATTAGGTCCAGAATGATGTGTGCTAAGTTTCTTGAAAATCGGTTCAGATTTGGAAATAGCTCCCATATATAGTTTTTTTTCGATTCTATGTAAATGGTGCACCAATGTTCCTATATACCTTTCGATTTGCATGAAATTTGGCACAGCGTACTGATTTAAGTCTAGAATTATGTGTGCTAAGTTTCGGAAAATCGGTTCTGGTTTCGATATAGCTCCCACATATACATATATATTCGTCCGATTTTACATAAATGGTGCACCAACCATCTAATGTTTGTCCGATTAACACGAGTTTTTGCACAACGTATCAAGTTGAGACTTGAATAAGGTTATTGGGTTTTGTTGAAATTGATGTGGATGCCGTCATAGCTTCCATATGTATTGGTGCACCAACCATCTAGTGTTTGTCCGATTAACACGAGTTTTTGCACAACGTATCAAGTTGAGACTTGAATAAGGTTATTGGGTTTTGTTGAAATTGATGTAGATGCCGTCATAGCTTCCATATGTATTTCGAATGGATGTCTGAATTAAATTAACATTTTAACGGTGCGGCGACCGAATAGCGTGTATTAATTTTGCTATAAGTCGTTTTTCATAAATTTGTCCCATGGTACGAAGTCGACTTTAAATCTGCCCGAATGAAATTAAATTTATCATAGGTTGCAGAAAGACTTGCGTATGTTCCTTGGAGGGGATACATATGTACAATATACCCAACGTGGTTAAGGTTATCATATAGTCGGCCCAGTCCGACTTTACTGATTTCCTTACTGGTTCAACTTGAGTTTTGGTAAAAAATCGGCGATTTTCCAAAATTTTGTTAATTTTAGAGCGAAGTCAATAATCCTAGTTCGTACGAGAGCCAGACATGTACTCTTTCTAACACCGTTGGAATTTTCGGATTCCGATGTTCCAGTGAGGAGTTATCATGCCCGCCATCAAAAATAAGGACTTTTCTTTAATTACAAAAAACAACAACAAAACAATAACAAAATTTTTTTGTAAATTATTTTTCTTCTCTTTTAAATCTTCAATTATATATGTGCAAAGTTACAAACCTTAACAAGCATTGGTATTGATTTACCAGCCCATTGAAAATCTTGAAAAATTAAAATCGTGAATGGGGGGGGTTCCCTTAAATGAATTTATAACAAAATGAAAAATATACCTTCAATGAAAACATGTGGCGATACGAAATTGGTAAATACTTCTATACGCCAGGAAGTGATATACACAAACATACACATATGTACGACACCAAAAATTTTTGGTTCCATGCTAAATTAGCAACTCTACCTTTCCTGAGGTTGCAAAAACAACACCAAACATTTTAAAAATCCCACGGCGGTCTTTCTACTTTCACTCTGTAGCATTTTCACATACGGACACACACGCACACAAACACATGTCAGTCTCTTGTATACATGTACGATATGCTTATGGGAATAGCAAATGAATGACAGAGATTTAAGGTATTCGTTAGTGCAAATGATGTCATTTTTCCGTTAGAAGAGAAAATACCGCATTGGGATATTGCCCCATTTGTTAGGGGAGTAACTGACAAGAAAAGTGTGCCGCTCCATTTCCTTTTCTTTTGAGCCCATATGCTAGCGGTGGCAGCAGCAGCAACAGCAGCACACACAAAATGAACTTTCTCGGTTTTTAAACATTTTCGAAATACTAAACCTTTCTTTCTCGAGAGATGAATGAAATAATCTCTTCCATAAGGATATCCGTATACGGATGTTAACAATGGCATATTACAAAACTACTACTATCACACACACACATAGATATTCTCAAGTGGATATTTTTGAATTGAAGGTAAAATGAAAGTAGTAAAAAAATAAGAAGCTTATGTGAAGAGGAATTATTTACAATCCATTGCATTAAACGAGTAAAGAAAGTAGTAAAGTCGGACTGGGCCTACTATATGAAACCCTTCACCACTTTGGGTATATTCTACATATATATACTAACAGACGTCGCGTCTTTGTTATATATCTATATCTGAACCGATTTCAGAGAAACATTCTAGACTTAATTCAGTACGCTATGCTAAAATTCGTGCAAATGAAAAAATTTCCAGGAAGTTTGGTGCACCATTTACCTTATATCGGACGAAGATATATATGGGAGCTATATCCAAATCTGAACCGATTTTCACGAAACTTAACACACATCATTGTATACTTCTATCAATACGCTGTGCCAAATTTCGTCCCAATCGGAAGATATATAGGGACTATGGTACACCATTTACATTAAATCGGACGAAGATATACATGAGAGCTATATCTAAATCTGAACCGATATTCACGAAACTTAGCACACATCATTCTGGACTTATATCAGTACGCTGTGCCAAATTTCGTGCAAATCGAAAGATATATAGGGACTTTTGTGCACCATTTACCTTAAATAGGACAAAACTATATATGGGAGCTGTGCATAAATCTGAACCGATTTTCATGAAATTTAGCACACATTATTAAAGACGCAATTCAGTACGCTATGCATAATTTCGTGCGAATCAAAAGATTTCCAGGGACTTTAGTGGACTATTTACCTATAACCGGGCGAGAAAATATATAGGAGATATATCTAAATCAGAACCGATTTTCACGAAACTTTGCGCACATCATTCTAAACTTAATTCAGTGCGCTATGCCAAATTTCGTGCAAATCGAAATATATATAGGAACTTTGGTACACCATTTAACTTAAATCGGACGAAAATATATATGGGAGCTATATCTAAATCTGAACCGATTTTTCCCAATTTCAATAGGGTTCGTCCTTGGCCAAACAAATGAGCTGTGCCAAATTTCATCCAATTCGAATCATAAATGCGACCTGTATTTTATTTACAATTTAACATGGACAGACAGACGGACATGCATAAATCGACTCAGAATGTGATTCTGTGTATATTCTCAAAAGGAACCATGGGTATATCTCGATTATTTTTTCCTGTTACAAACATATGCACAAAGGCATAATACCCTGTACCACAGCGTGATGAAGGGTATAAAAAGAAAATACTTTCATTCATAATTACAATGGGAATGCATGTATGTTGGTTTGTGTGTGCGATGGCGTTGTTAGTTAGTCCATGCCCCTATTTCTTAATTGTTATTATTCTTGGTATATTTATTATTGTTTTTTATTTTTATTTTATATTCTCTATATCTGTCATAGAAATAGTTTAATAGTAGAAATTGTATTTAATACATATACGAATTTATATAAATCAAGATAAGTCCAATGCACATCATTTCAAAGCATATAATCATCATATCAAACTATTAAAAATATGTTTAAGGAGGCCTACGGAGTTATGCTATATTCGTTTTATATAAGGTATATATTTTTATCGAAGAGTTGGTCATGTGTGGGGTCGTATCAGCCCTACAGACGCTATCATCGGATTTAATGTAGGTTTGTTCAAATATTACTATGTACAATCAACGGAACAAATCGGTTATTTATTCGACTTAAATTAAATTTACGATTTTTTAAAATTTTGACAATATATAAGAAAAAGTAGATTAGCTGATCCCGTTTTGGACTCAAAGTTTCAATGAAACAGGATATTCCGTTCGCCTTATATGAGATAGAAAAGTTTTCAAACCTTGGTGGAGGTGGTAGAAGGAATGGTTTCATAATTTCCAATATTACACAGGTATAATACAAATATTAGGTTGTGCAAAGTTTTGTCCAAATTGCATAGTTCGCACGATATTATCAAATTCATTTTGTGCATAATTTGGACAATTGTTTGGGGGAGGAGCCAAACGGAATGGACCTATATTTCTCATCTTCGACTTATGTTTGGAAGAAATTTTAGGTTGTACAAAGTTTGTACCCACTGTGCAAACAGACGGACGGACATTTGTAAATCGAAACTTATTTGGTCCAAAGAGATATGGGGTCTAATGTCCGTCCATCTGTCATTGTTAAATTGTAAACAAAGTGCAGGTCGCATTTATGATCCGAATTTGATGAAATTTGGCACAGCTCATCTATTTGGCTCAAAGAGAAATCTTATTGAAATTGGGAGAAATCAGTCCAGATTTAGATATAGTTCCCATATATATTTTTGTCGGATTTAAAGAAAATTGTGTAATAACGTCCCTGTATATCATTCAATTTGGACGAAATTTCGCATAGCGTACCGAAATAAGTCTAGAACGATGTGTGTTAAGATTCATGAAAATCGGTTCAGATTTAGATATAGCTCCCATATATATATATATTTTTTCGTATCATTTAATGTAAATGGTGCACCAAAGTCAATATGTATCTTTCGATTTGCACGAAATTTGGCATAGCGTAATGAATTAAGTCTGGAATGATGTGTGTTAAGTTTCCTGAAAATCGGTCGAGATTTAGATAGATGGCCGATAGGCCCACAACGTACTGCAACCTGTGACAAGTTTCGCTGCAATCGGTTAAGATTTAGATAACTCCCATATATAGTTTTGTCCGATTTTGGGTAAATGGTGCACTAAATACCCAATGTTAGGCCGATTGCCAAACAGTGTACTGAATTAGGTCTAGATTGACGTATGCAAAGTTTTGTTGAAATCTGATCAGATTTACATATAGCTCCCAGATATAGTTTCGTCCGATTTTAAGTAAATGGTGCACCAAAGACCCAAAGTTTAACCGATTGACACACATTTGCAAAACGTACTGAAGTCAGTATAACATAACGTGTGGAAAGTTTTATTGAAATCGGTTCAGATTTAGATATAGCTCCCATAAATAATTTCGTCCGATTTTAAGTTAATAGTGCGCCAAAGACCAAATGTTAGACCGATTAGCATAAAAGAGTGCACAACGAGTGTCCGATTGAGATTTGCTTTAAATCGGTTTACGTAATTATGTCACATTCTCTATCTATACAAATGAAGAGTTTAGAATAGGTCATTCTGTTATCTATTCTAAACTCTTCATTTATATAGATAGAGAATGTTTATGGATTGATCTAAGTCTTGTCATATGTAGATATAGATCACATATTTTGGTTCATTCAATTTCATGTCAATGGTCTTTCGAAAATGCGACATCTGTTAGAATGCATCCCAAAGTGGCGAAGGGTATTATATCCCGTCCGACTTAAATACTTTCCTTACTGGTTTACGTCAAACTTGATTAGAAATTTGCACAGGATCGAGTTCTCATCGCAAAATATGTATGTAGAATGTTAAGTCCAGGGGAATGTGTCACAAATTTTTCATGTCGTTCCCTGAGTTTGCCAAATAAATGACACAAAGATTTTATTTCGTCTGATTAACCACCCTAGACACCATTAATGAACTTTTCGTGAAAAAATTGCCTGCTAAGAACTTCCTGTTTAAAAATATAGCAGGAAATATAATTTAGCTGATAAATAGGTTTAATGAGCAAATTATATTTCTCATAATCATTGGAAATATGACGCCCAAAAATGTTTATCATTCACTTTTTATTTGTCTTAGCTCACATTATTTTTATTATTAACTAGCTGGACCCGTGGCACTTCGCTGCCCCTGCCAATGTTATTTACGTTAAATTTGAATAGCAGCTAAACTAATTTTAAGATTAGACAAACCCTGGATTTTTGTATGCTCTATGCTTAACACTACAAAAATGTGTGAAATGTCCATGTATTCTCCTGCCTTCCTGATTGAAAAATGACAATATTTGTATAGAAGTTATTGAATTAATCGTGGTTTTCTGTAATGGTGGTAAATTTTGTTTTCTTGAAACTTAAAAACACTGTTTTTCAATATACATACATATGAATATTATGTATTTCAAACATATCCTTATCGTCCCAACATATATACTCACCGGATGATCCGTATTTTTATCCAGTATTTTTTCAGATGTATAAATACTTTTGATGCTATTACTTCGCATCCACGCGGACTTTTAAATGTTTGTCTAACCTATGTTACTTCCATGGGAACATTTAAGTAAAATCTCTTCAGTGCTTTTTGGGTCCACAAACAATATATTTTCTATATAAATATATATAGATTCAAATGCAAAAGGAGTACATTTTACCTTCATCGTACCACGCTCTTGTTGTACGGATACGTATTTACACCCACGTTACTCAGATAACTCCGCATCCACGCGGATTCTTAGAAGTATATATAACCAATGTTATTCATAATGCATGTCATGGCGTTCTGTAAAAATCTCAGTAGAATCTGTTTAATTTTTTTATTTTCAATATGCTTATTTTAAAAATGCAGTAGAAAGTGAATTTTCCGCTGATCGTAAAATGTTAATTTTTGTATAGATGACGTGTATTAACCCACGGTTATCTGACAAATTTTTAAGCCGTTATCTATTTAAAGTTTTTAAGATATACGCATATTCAGGCTCATAATTTTTGAGGTACGACTACTATTGATGCTATGCATGTGCATCCCCAGGAAATTTTTGAAGTTTGTCTAGCCTATGTTACTTTCAGGGCATGTCATGATATTCTGCGTAAATTTCATTAACCCTTTGTGACACAATGTTACCAGGGAAAAAAATGTTTTAGAGATTAAATTGATTATGAAGCTAGTAGATAGATATTTTTAGGTTTCATATGTCAAGACCTGATTATGGACGACAAATATCAAAAGAAAAATCTAAAAATTCAATTTTTGGGTAATGTTGTGAGTTTTACAATGTAAAGTAATAGTAAAGTCAGACAGGGCCAGCTGTATGATGCTCGTTATCAATTTGGGTATATGACACATATGTATCCTAACAGACGTTCGAAGGACAATTGACGTGAAATTGAACGAACTTAAAGATGTCATCTATATCCAAAGGTAAATAGACTAACAACAGTCCCTACACATGTCATTATGCAGTCTATGCTAAATTTTGTTAATCGATTTAAAGCAAACTTGAGACACATTATTTGATATGATGCACCTTTTCAAATTTAATCTCTATCAATTAGCATGAATAGGTCGAAATTGTATATGGAAGCTATGCTATATCTATATCTGAACCGATTTCAAAGAACCTTGCCAGAGATAAATTTATTTTAACTTCAGTACGCTGTGTCAATCGGCCTAGATATGGTTCTTTAGTGCACCATTTGCTTAAAATCGGACGAAATATATAGGGGCTTTAGTGCTCCAATAACACAAAATCGGACGAAAATATATAAGGGAGATATAATCTGAACCGATTTGCACAAAACTTAACACACATCATTCTAGACTGAATTCAGTATGATATGCCAAATTTCGGGCAAACCGAAGATATATAGGGACTTTGGTGCACCATTTACATTAAATCGGACGAAAATATATATGAGAGCTCTATCTAAATCTGAACCGCTTTTCACGAATTTAAATAGGGTTCATCCTTGGTCCAAATTAATGAGCTGTACCAAATTTCGTACAAATCGGATTATAAATGCGACCTGTACTTTGTTTACAATTTAACATCTACAGACGGACTGACGGACATGGTTAAATCGACTCAGAAAGTGATTATAGGAGGTGATTCAAATGTGGTATACCCATTTGTTTTCAGATTGCCAAATTTTTATTTTTTATCCGATTAAATTTAAATTTTACACTTAACGTGCTACATGTGTTGTCTTTCCATGTATCAATTTGAAAATAATATTATTCTAACAATTTAAGAGATATTTGAGAAAATATTTGAAATTCCATTAAAAGTGATTTAAAAAAGTGCAGGTAATGTGGTATACCATATGATGTTAATGTGGTATAGTATAATTTTCACTTGCAATTGATATCTTATATAATTTATTGTTTTTAATGAATGCGAATTAGCTCGAGTTTTATGTCTGTTAAGGTTTTTACGGATACGCTAAGTGGAACTTTAATTTTTATTATATAATAACGTCTACACATGGTAATATTCAATTTTTGTATGGAGAAGTTGTTAAAACTCATAGCCTTTGTTTTCCATCCTTGTGATTCAAATAGTAATGAGATTTTGTCTTATGCTGGATTTTTTCTCATGCAGACTCAAGTTATACCACATTACCTGCTTTACATTACTTGTGTTTACTGAAGAAATATACTTTTTTTCCTAAATTGGTGATTATGTGGTGCAATCGCGCATATTATTTGATTTTTAGTTCATACTAATTATTTTAATGCTTCAGTAATAACGATAAAATTACATCCGTAAAACAAAAAATTATTTTTAAACTTCAACCGAAAAAAGTCATTTTCATGAAAAATTTAATTTTTGGTACTGATTCTCAACGTGATTTAAATAAATTAAACAGATCATTGCTTTTTTATTTTCTTGAGATCAGCAAACTATGCAACATGTTTCAGTTATTCAAAAATTTTCAGTTTAGAAAAAAAGTGACTATACCACATTACCAACCTATACCACATTTGCATCATCTCCTCTATATGCATATTCTCAAAAGGAACCATGGGTCTACCTCGATTCCTTTTGCCTGTTACAAACATATGCACAATCAAATAATACCCTTTACCAAAGTGATGGTGAAGGGTATAAAGAGGGCAAATATGTGTACAGTACTAATTAGTATATACAGTCCAAATTATTTAAATCGCTTCGCGCTCGAACTGTACTATTGCGAAATGGCAACACCTACATAAAGGTGGTTTGTGAACTTAGTAAACACGTAAACTCGTATATTCACCATTGGAAAATATATATATCTGTGGTTTGTGTATTTACTAACATTTTGCTATAATTGGATATTTTCAACATTGCATATTTTCAACATGATATAAAAAAGGGGCAATTTGTATGGGGGCTATTGGTTCCCCTGCCCCCATCAAAAAATTAAGTACCCTATGTTACCACAAATGTACTCAAAAATCGACTGTGAAAGTTTCATGAAAATCCGTTCAGTAGTTTAGGAGTCTATAGGGAACACTGATCAAACAAACAAACAGAAATTCATTTTTATATATATAGATGTCCGACCTTCATAATTAAAGCTCATTAGTAATCGCCTTTATACAGCTTCATTATTCTAATTAATTATTTCTTTTTATTATGAAAAATTTCAGACAGCAAGTCAGTCAGTCCGCCATGGTGCTTAGAAACGAAAAAACACGAACATCTATCATAGTTGTCAAGAACAAAGGAAACAGCAGCTGAAATACTATAAAATGCCATTTTTATGTCCTTACGTGACTCTCTTAACACACAAAAATTTTACGATGTCAAACGAACAATGAAATGTTTTGCAAACAATGCTCTCTGGAGAACAATCATTTTTTGCAAATGTTCAAATAACACAGAGGCCATCATCAGCATCATCATTGTCGTCATCAAATAACAACAAAAACTACAAAAACATAATTCACACGAAAAATAAGCAGAACGAAGATAAATGAAGGCAAGCAAGTGCACAGCAAACATGAAATGTCCCATCTTAAGTTGTTCTAACGTCAAAATTAATTGCTGCTCCTAGATTTGTTAATATACTCGTGAATAGAGAACACCAAGAAGCAGAAGACGAACTCAACTGAACAGAACTGAATTGAAAAGTGGCATGCTCTCCTGCATCTTCAATGATTAGAACAAAAACAAGAGCTAGAAGAAACAGAATACCATGTTTTCCGAACACAAACAACGAATGAGTAATCAAAAACATCAACAGTCACCAAAAAGTCTGAAGAATGTCCTGACCTACCTGTTACAATACTGCTGTTGTTTGGAGGACCCAGTATATGGGCAACACCAATAACTAGATTAAGACGACAAAAGTCGGAGCAGTACCCACAGCAGCATCAGCATCATCAAAATCACAATCTTCCACTACAGTTGCTGCAGCAGCAACAACAGCTACATGAACACCATCATTACTAACAACAACAACAAAAGTTTCCAGAAAAAAGTACTTCGGATTGTGAGCACAAAAGTTTGGTGGAACTCATCAAGACTAGTCCCATAATACTTAAAGCTTTGGGTTCCCACATTTTTAGTCCGGCTGAAAGCAACAACTACAACAATAACTACGATGAATATGTTGATCTGCCTGGTGGACATAGTGACGATGATGTTTTATTATCGTCCTGACAAAGTGAACAAATTCAATTTGCCAGATATAAAGCGACTTCATCATCGTCATCAGCAGCAACGTCATCGTCGTCTGCATCCTCATCGTCGTCTGCATTCTCGTCAACATCGTTCGATTCATCCGCATATCCAGCCTCCCAGTTGAGTGCAAAAAGTCTACTAGAAGAGCGCATAGCGCAGACCAGACAAAAGCCAAACGGGCAAAATTCCCTTGACATGCTGACAGCAAAATGTGACGCCATTCAGTCCTACTCATCCCTGGATAGTGATGCCCTTTTAATAACATTAACACCGGACACCATTTACAAAGGAGCTTCGCTTTTGAAAACGGCAACAAATGCCGTAGTTACTCCAGCCAACACTCGAAATGCAGGTAGTGGTGCTTTTGGCAGTGGCAACGGCAGTGGTGGTGGTATCAATTCTGCTGATCCAGTTGATGCAGCCAATGATGGTGACACATTGTATTCATCGTCGGAATCTGCGGTTGAGGGGTAAGTGCAAAAGCTTAGATATCATTATTTTGTAAATGACTTTTGTAAAATGCAGATGCAGAGGGATTTGGGGATATACTTTTAATAAGTTTTCAGGATTTAAAGATAAAAATTAGATAAAGGGAAGAATTTAAGGAAATGAATATCCTTTAAGGTATTTACAATTCCCAGTTCACTTGCAATACATGAGGATTTTTATACCCTTCACCACATGGTGGTACAGGGTATTATGTCTTTGTGCATATGTTTGTAACAGGTAAAAGGAATGGAGATAGACCCATGGTTCCTTTTGAGAATATTCATAGAATCACTTTCTGAGTCGATTTATGCATGTACGTCCGTCCGTCTGTTAATGTTAAATTGTAAACAAAGTACAGGTCGCATTTTTGATTCGGATTGGATGAAATTTGACACAGCTCATTCATTTGGCCCAAGGACGAACCCTATTGAAATTGAGAAAAATTGGTTCAGATTAAGATATGGCTCCCATATAGTTTCGTCTGATTTTAGGTAAATGGTGCGTCAAAGTCCCTGCAAATCTTTTGATTTGCACGAATTTTGGCGTAGCGTACAAAATTAAGTCTAGAATGATTTGTGCTAAGTTTCGTGAAAATCGGTTCAGATTTTGATATAGCTCCCATATATATTTTCGCTCGATTTAAGGTAATTGGTGCATCAAAGTCCCTATATATCTTTCGATTTGCACGAATTTAGGTATAGCATACTGAATTAAGTCTAGAATGATAGGTTCATGTTAATTGTACACCAAGTAATCAATGTCTGATTGAGATTAAATTTTAAATCGTGCAGCATACCAATAGCAAGTGTCAAGTTTGTTAGGTTTCGATATAGATAAAGATCACATATTTATGTTCCTTAAATTTAATGTCAATGTTCCTTCTAAAAGCCGACGTCTTTTAAGATACATATGTAGAATATGCACAAAGTGGTGAAGGGTATCATAAAGTCGGCCCAGTCCGACTTTACTACTTTCCTTACTGGTTAATAATAAATTTGTGGGTTAAATTAAGATTTAAGGTTTTTAAGCAAGACTTCGACAAGAGACGACCATCTTAACAAATGCAAATATGTGGATATTATTTTTGTCATGGGAGTAGAATTACATCTCGGAACGCCTGCTCCGAACACTTTTTATCCATGCGGGGATAGAGGGAAACATCGGAGCTCGCATTTACCACAGCTCTATTGCGATGAGGTGCAATTAATGTAGGGAATGGGTACATTTTTAGAGGTTGTTCCGTATTAGAACGGATACAGAGACTTTTATTCTTCTTACACCACTCGGTTCAGAACAGATCTATTTGGACCCATACTTTTGGGGCAGTACCGCTTGGTTCCCCAGCTCCATCATGAATTGTGACATTCAGTCCTATGTAATGACCAGGGGGTAAATCGCTGTCCGAGCAAATTTGTAGCTCAACACATCGCAAACTGAATGATTACCACGGACCACCTCACCATCATCGTCTCATCAACCATGGGAATGCTAATAGGCAAAGTGTTAGAGATTTCTCCAATCGCCGCTTCAGAGTCTATCGCCTCATATCCTCCCTCGGTTAGGTGAGATGGAAGATCTGAGCTCGATATATACCTGCAGGACAAAATCCTGTCGACGAAACAACGAGTTTCAAATTTTAGGCATCAAATATTCGGATATATGGATACGACAGCTATGTTCGTTGGCGGTTACGTTCTCACTGACGTCATCTGTAAATGACAGAGCATTCCATCGGCCCTCAAACCACACCAAACTGTTGTTATACCCTTCACGGCACTGTGGTACACGGCATTATGTCTTTGTGCATATGTTTGTAACATGCAAAAGGAAACGAGAAAGACACATGGTTACTTTTGAGAATATGCATAGAATCACTTTTTAAGTCGATTTATGCATGCCCGTCAATCTGTCTGTCCATGTTAAATTGTAAACAAAGTACTGGTCGCATTTTTGATTCGAATTGGATGAAATTTGGCACAGCCCACTTATTTGACCCAAGGACGAACCATATTGAAATTGGGAAAAACCCGGTTCAGTTTTATATATAACTCCCATATAAATTTTCGTCCGATTTAATATAAATGGTGCTCCAAAGTACCTATATATCTTTCGATTTGCACATGGTCTGTCCCGCCCGACTTTACTTTCCGTACTTGTTTTTCTGGATGAAATAGTAGCTCTGGAATCCCTCAAGGTTTTTCTTCGTTTCAAATGCAGGAATTAAAAAATTAAATAAAAAAAAACATATTTGACTAAATAATGTAAAATATTTACCTATGAAATGTAATTTGTATGTTCTCTCTAATCCAATTCATTGGCAATGATATGAAACCATCAGCAACACTAATTTAACATGATTTTCCAATACATTAGCTTTAATTAGGCTACCTCTCACTCTCATGTTTCATATTTTTTTTTTTTTTTTTTTTTTTTTTTTGACAATTAAACGCAACCATAGAGCCATTATCGTGTTTCGGTGGGAATTTATTAAAAATGTTGCCGACAGACTTAATTATTTTTGGCGAATTGGTAACAATGGACTAGCAACAACAACATCGTCATGGTTATTCTGTAGACACGTCAATGCCATCGTCGCCATCATCAGCATCCGTCCACCAGCAATCACAACACCAACCGCGTCACCATCAGCCGTCACAACAAAGCAAACAAATCCTGAAGATCAGCATAAATGGTTTACATCGTTTGTCAGCACAATTTGAAAGTTTTATATGGACACATTTAGGTAAGTTTTGGAATATGTGCGCCATGTAGAAAATTAACTGTCTATGTCTATATTACTACAGTAAAACATATTTACAAGAATATTGTCGATGCGAATGATATCCAACGAATGAAAACTATTTTCAAAGTTACACTGCATAAAACCAAAAAGGAATTTTCCAAGATGAAGTCAAGTTTATGAAATACTACCCTATCGAGTACGAATGGTATTGGGACAACATAATGAAAGTTTTGTATGTTTGCTCCCTCCACCAGTATTCAATTAGTTATTTCGTTTAAAACACATGGAATAGAGGATATATTTTTGACCAGAATGAAATTCTATTTCAATTTTACCAGTCCCGTTTGCATATTGAGATCACGATAAGGGTAGTTATATAAGATAGAGCTGTTGGTTCGGAAATTTTAACTGAAAATGCGATATAGGTAGCCTTATAATATATAACAATATCGACAGGTACGGTTATATGGGGGCTATATCAAAACATGGACGCAGAGACCCCATTTTCCATACCAGTATTAGTTTTGGCATTAAAAACATATGAGCCAAACTTTGGCCGCCAATGTCAAGTGGTTTGCCTGTTAATGAGTTTATATCCAATATTTGGGTAAATACACAAAAGGCGGTCTTTTATATGGGGGCTAACAAAAAACGTAGACCTACGTCGATACAGTTTTGCATGGATAGTTGGTACCCATAGAGAACTCCCTGTGCCATATACTTTTTAAATGCGGCTAATAGACACAAATTACCTAAAATCGGGAGGTACGGTTATATGGGGGCTATATCAAAACTTGCTCTCAGACACCCCATTTCCCATACTAGTATTAGTTTTGACACGTGTTTAAAGTATTGTAAAACTATCCATTTTAAATCGATTTGATATTATAGAAACCTTACCGACTCAATATAGTAAACACCGAAATAAATACCCGCAAATGGGTATTTACCCACGCATTGGGTATTTATCAGGTAAATACCATTTATTTATGTTCCTTAAATTTAATGTCAATGTTCCTTCTAAAAGCCGACGTCTTTTAAGATACATATGTAGAATATGCACAAAGTGGTGAAGGGTATCATAAAGTCGGCCCAGTCCGACTTTACTACTTTCCTTACTGGTTAATAATAAATTTGTGGGTTAAATTAAGATTTAAGGTTTTTAAGCAAGACTTCGACAAGAGACGACCATCTTAACAAATGCAAATATGTGGATATTATTTTTGTCATGGGAGTAGAATTACATCTCGGAACGCCTGCTCCGAACACTTTTTATCCATGCGGGGATAGAGGGAAACATCGGAGCTCGCATTTACCACAGCTCTATTGCGATGAGGTGCAATTAATGTAGGGAATGGGTACATTTTTAGAGGTTGTTCCGTATTAGAACGGATACAGAGACTTTTATTCTTCTTACACCACTCGCTTCAGAACAGATCTATTTGCACCCATACTTTTGGGGCACTACCGCTTGGTTCCCCAGCTCCATCATGAATTCTGACATTCAGTCCTATGTAATGGCCAGGGGGTAAATCGCTGTCCGAGCAAATTTGTAGCTCAACACATGGCAAACTGAATGATTACCACGGACCACCTCACCATCATCGTCTCATCAACCATGGGAATGCTGATAGGTAAAGTGTTAGAGATTTCTCCAATCGCCGCTTCAGAGTCTATCGCCTCATATCCTCCCTCGGTTAGGTGAGATGGAAGATCTGAGCTCGATATATACCTGCAGGACAAAATCCTGTCGACGAAACAACGAGTTTCAAATTTTAGGCATCAAATATTCGGATATATGGATACGACAGCTATGTTCGTTGGCGGTTACGTTCTCACTGACGTCATCTGTAAATGACAGAGCATTCCATCGGCCCTCAAACCACACCAAACTGTTGTTATACCCTTCACGGCACTGTGGTACACGGCATTATGTCTTTGTGCATATGTTTGTAACATGCAAAAGGAAACGAGAAAGACACATGGTTACTTTTGAGAATATGCATAGAATCACTTTTTAAGTCGATTTATGCATGCCCGTCCGTCTGTCTGTCCATGTTAAATTGTAAACAAAGTACTGGTCGCATTTTTGATTCGAATTGGATGAAATTTGGCACAGCCCACTTATTTGACCCAAGGACGAACCATATTGAAATTGGGAAAAACCCGGTTCAGTTTTATATATAACTCCCATATAAATTTTCGTCCGATTTAATATAAATGGTGCTCCAAAGTACCTATATATCTTTCGATTTGCACATGGTCTGTCCCGACTTTACTACTTTTCGTACAGGTTTTTCTGGGTGAAATAGTAGCTCTGGAATCCCTCAAGGTTTTTCTTCGTTTCAAATGCAGGAATTAAAAAATTAAATTTAAAAAAAAACCTATTTGACTAAATAGTGTAAAATATTTACCTATGAAATGTAATTTGTATGTTCTCTCTAATCCAATTCATTGGCAATGATTTGAAACCATCAGCAACACTAATTTAACATGATTTTCCAATACATTAGCTCTAATTAGGCTACCTCTCACACTCATGTTTCATATTCGTTTTTTTTGCAGACAATTAAATGCAACCATAGAACCATTATCGTGCTTCGATGGGAATTTATTAAAAATATTGCCGACAGATTTAATTATTTTTGGCGAATTAATAACAATGGACCAGCAACAACAGACACAACAACATCGTCATGGTTATTCTGTAGACACATCAATGCCATCGTCGCTATCATCATCAGCATCCGTCCACCAGCAATCACAACACCAACAGAGTAACCATCAGCCGTCACAACAAACCAAACAAATCCTGAAGATCAGCATAAATGGTTTACATCGTTGGTCAGCACAATTTGAAAGTTTCATATGGACACATTTAGGTAAGTTTTGAAATATGTGCGCCATGTAGAAAATTAACTATGTCTATAATACTACAGGGAAACATATTTACAAGATCCGTGTCGATGCGTTAAAGAGTTACGCAGGGAGAGGAAAACAATTTAACATAAAATCTTAATGTAATATATAATCTCACATATAACAAGAACGATATCCAATGAATGAAAACTATTTTCAAAGTTACACTGCATAAAACCAAAAAGGAATTTTCCAAGATGAAGTCAACTTTATGAAATACTACCCTATCGAGTGCGAATGGTATTGGGACAACATAATGACATTTTTTATGTTTGCTCCCTCCACCATTTGTCATTTCGTTTGCAACACATGGAAATATTCACCTGAAATCCAACAGAGGATATATTTTTGACCAGAATGAAATTCTATTTCAATTTAACCAGGCCCGTTTGCATATTGAGATCACGATAAGGGTCGTTATATAAGCCTTATAATATATAACAATGCCCAGTTGTTCAAAAAATATCAATTGTCTGCTATTATATAGTTATATAGCTAGTTACTTGGTGATCTAGTTACTTCATAATCCAAAAAGGAACACAAAATAGACAGTTGGATTTTTTTGTCAATTGAAAAATTTGTCTACGCACATCACACCAATTCAGTAGTTACTGGTAATGCAAAGGGTAATGAAACAACTATCGAAATGACTGTAACGCAGGCAGGGACAATTGATTTCCCAATGACATACCCATGTTAAATTCACCAGTCTAGGGTATGAAGTGGTAACTAGTGGTACTTACAGGTAATTAGTGAAATATCTAGTTCATCACCAGTTACTCGAACTACTGGGTATCGACAGGTACGGTTATATGTCTACCAGTATTAGTTTTGGCATTAAAAACATATGAGCCAAACTTTGGCCGCCAATGTCAAGTGGTTCGCCTGTTAATGAGTTTATATCCAATATTTGAGTAAATACTCAAAAGACCTTTATATGGGGGCTACCAGAAAACATAGACATGAATCTCGCTCGAATTCGAGCGGGAGTACTCCTGCGAGTAGAAAAAGTAAATAGAGTTTACTCTATTTTTCTTTGCCACTCAAATAAGAGCGGAGATGCTTTGCTCGTTTTCGAGTGGGAGTGAAATACGCTCGAAATCGAGCAGATTACACTCTTGCGAGTACTCTTTTATTATATATATTTTTTTGTGATACCGTTGTTTTACTTGATGTTGTTTGTGTGCATTGTTTGTTTGTTTTGTGATGTTTGGTTTGCAGTACTGCTGGGAAAGCATGCATCAACAAGCTCGTTTTCTGCGTTCTCTTTATGTAAGTCATTTCATATAAGATTTTTATTCGTACATCACATGTGTAAACATTTTCAATAAACAAAATAATCAATGTCCTTTTATGTTTTTTGTAATGATCTATCTCCCCACACCACACAAAAGATCAACATCAAAAAAAAATTTTGGTACTACACACACACACAAATAACCAAACAACCAAATTTATTTGTCCACTCGATTTCACTCTTAGAGTGAACTCTTACTCTATTTCGAACGTTTTCACTCACACTATTTTTCTTCAACAAGGAGTACTCGCGTGCACTCCCAAACAAAATAAAAGAGTGGAGAGTATACTCCCTAAAAACTCGTACTCTTTACTTACTCCCGCTCGGGAGTATTTTTCACTCGCGAGTAAAATCGAGCAAATCGGAGCTCTGGTTGGTACCCATAGAGAACTCCCTGTGCCATATGTTTTTATACCCTTCACCACACTGTGGTACAGGGTATTATGTCTTTGTGCATATGTTTGTAACAGGCAAAAGGAAACGAGATAGACCCATGGTTCCTTTTGAGAATATGCATAGAATCACTTTCTGAGTCGATTTATGCATGTCCGTCCGCCCGTCCGTCTGTCTGTCCATGTATTTTTGTGAGCAAAGTACAGGTCGCATTTGTGATCCGAATTGGATGAAATTTGGCACAGCTCATTTGTTTGGCCCAAGGACGAACCGTATAGAAATTGGGAAAAATCGGTTCAGATTTAGATATAGCTCCCATATATATATTTAACCGATTTAATGTAAACGGTCCCTATATATCTTTCGATTTGCACGAAATTTGGTACAGCATAATGAATTAGGTCTAGAATGATGTCTGAAAATCGGTCAAGATTTAGATATAGCTCCCATATATAGTTTCGTCCGATTTCATGTAAATAGTGCCCCAAAGTCCCTTTATATCTTTCGATTTGCACGAAATTTGGCATAACGTACTGAATTAAGCCTCGAGTGGTGTCTGCCAAGTTTCGAGAATATCGGTCCAGATTTAGATATAGCTCCCATATATAGTTTCGTCCGATTTCATGTAAATGGTGCACCAAAGTCGCTATATATCTTTCGATTTGCACGAAATTTGGTACAGCCTAATCATTTAGGTCTAGAATGATGTCTGCCAAGTTTCGTGAAAATCATGATTTAGATATAGCTCCCATATATAGGTTCGTCCGATTTCATGTAAATGGTGCACCAAAGTCGCTATATATCTTTCGATTTGCACGAAATTGGGCATAACGTACTGAATTGAGTCTAGAATGATGTCTACGAAGTTTCGAGAAAATCGGTCCAGATTTAGATATAGCTCCCATATATAGTTTCGTCCGATTTCATGTAAATGGTGCACCAAAATCCCTATATATATTTCGATTTGCACGAAATTTGGCATATCGTAATGAATTACGTCTAGAATGATGTGTGTTAAGTTTACTGAAAATCGGCCCAGATGTAGATATAGCTCCCATATATAATTTTGTCCGATTTAATGTAAATGTTGCACCAAAGTCCCTATATATATTTCGATTTGCACGAAATTTGGTATTGCGTAATGAATAAGGTCTAGAATTATGTGTGTTAAGTTTCGTGAAAATCGGTTCAGATTTAGATATAGCTCCTATATATTTTTTCTTCCGAGTGTGTGTAAATTGTGCACTAAAGACCCAAAGTTTGTCTGATTTCCACACAATTGGTACAATGAACTGTAGTTACTATAATACATTTCCTTTACATTGCTTTATATAATTTTGTCCCATTGTAAGAAGCAACCCTATATCTGACCAAATGAAAACTTTAGTGTAGGTTACAGAATGACATGTTTATGGATCCATTTTCATGTTAATGGTCCTTCAAAAATTCGACGTCTGTTATGATTCATCTGTTGAATATACCCAAAGTGGTGAAGGGTATCATATACTGGTTTTTAAATGCAGCTAATAGACACAAATTACCTAAAATGGGAGGTACAGTTATATGGGGGCTATATAAAAATATGCTCTCAGACACCCCATTTCCCATACTAGTATTAGTTTTGACACGTGTGTAAAGCATTGTAAAACTATCCATTTTAAATCGATTTGATATTATAGAAACCTTACCGATTCAATATAGTAAACACCCAAATGAATACCCGCAAATGGGTATTTACCCACCCATTGGGTATTTATCAGGTAAATACCATCTCTAGGCTCTATATATGCATCGATTTAATAAACAACTGCATAGTTTAAAACATGAACCATTATTAAAACATTTCTGGAAAAATGTTTTTTTTTTTATTCACTAGGAATCCGATATGAAAAAAACAATAGTCACTGGAAAAATTATGTGAAACCGATATGAAAATTTCGACCAATATAGATACTGTATTTTACCGTCCAATATTTCGGAATTTATGAAAGCCTTTAAAACACCAAAGAAGTAAAAACGTTGTAATGTTCGGCCAGGACGAATATATCAAAGTTCTAAAAGTTCTATCTCCGATTGCGATAGAACTTTTAAAGATTTTCTACTCAATGATTATCCAAAAATTAAAATTACAGCCCATTTGTATAAAATACCGTTGTTTGGGACGTATTGGGGCTACCCTAAAGTGTGGACTAATATTGATAACTTTTAGCAGAAATATTTCAAAAATTTTTAAAAATTAATCTCGACACTAAATCCAATACACGTTATTTTAGGTTCGATTTGGTATGTTGTGCACTTATTCGTCCTAAGCGGATAAACTTTAGTTATTTGGTACATCATTTTGATGAAATCGGATGAAATTATATATGGCAGCTATATTTAAACTTGAAACGTCTTCAATCCAATACGCTATACAATATTTCATGTAAAGCGAACAGACATAGGCTCCTCTATTTGCACCAATTGCATAAAAGCGGACTAAAGTATATTTGTGAGCTATATTTAAATCTGAGCCGATTTCAACCAAACTTAGCATGCATCAATCAAGACTTAATTAAATACTCTCTGCAAAATGTTGTCATAAATGCGACCTGTACTTTGTTCGCAAAAATACATGGACGGACAGACAGACGGACATGCATAAATCAACTCAGAAAGTGATTCTATGCATATTGTCGAAAGGAACCGTGTGTCTAACTCGTTTCATTTTGCCTGTTACAAACATATGTACAAAGACATCACACCCTGTACTTAAATACTTAAAATACCGAATATGTGGGATACCAAGAAAAATCGAGCGATATATCTCAGTTTCAATAACAATAATCACAGATGTGACATAAATTTAGGTTTAGAATTCCTATCTTCAATATTGCAGAAGTGTAGTTTCGAATTTTTGCTTTAATAAATATGTCCTATCGACAGGATTTATTTCAATTTGCATGGGCTTAAAGAACACGGCGATACTAGGGATCTAATTCTGAACAGACTAACTAACTCTGTGGTGACTATAATAATATTGAATGGACTGACAGCCATGAATAATCGGCTCAGATTCTAAATAGAATACCATTAATTAATCTATTGTTTATTTTAGCATGTTCTAGAAAATACAATTTTTGCTGTCCTACTTTCAAATACAACTTCCAATTACCCTACATGAATTTGTCTTTCGATTGTGTATCTGATTTTTCAACAAAGGGGAGAAAAAAATGAAGGACATGTTTTCACATGCATTCATGATGGTGTTGGTGGTTCCGTTTCATTTGAATTTTCCCTGACATGTGCCAATTTGCATAAGTACCTGATTTCTTTGTTTCGATTTGGTTTTTGCATTCATCCAACTAGTTGAACGGAAGGAACTATGCATGTTTCGATGCTACTACTCTTTTATCGGATCACTTGAATACAACAAAACGAGAAATAAGTTATGAGTGTGTGTTCATACTGTTCCGCACTTCTTCAAAGTGTCAGTGATGCGTTAACACATATCTTATCGATTTTTTTACCCAGTATGGGTTTCAGTGATGCACACGACACAAACACACATACAATCAGCCACTATATGGTTGTCCTTTATAAAATATGCACATGCATAACATGAATCATACGTATCGTGCAACTTGAAGCTGAATACAAACTAACAATTGACTTTATTTTACATTCAGGGTGCATTGACTTGTTTTTCCTTTTCCATTTTAATTGTTTTAGTTTTTCATTTTTTATTTGTGGTTTCATGTAACTTTTTTTGGTTTCTATTTTATTTTGCGTTTTTTTATTTTCTTTTTCATTGCAACATTAGAACTGGGTGTTTTATTTAGGGCTTCATCAGTGTTGTTTATACCCTTCACCACACTGTAGTACAGGCTATTATGTCTTTGTGCATATGTTTGTAACAGGCAAAAGGAAACGAGATAGACACATGGTTCTTTTTGAGAATATGCATAGAATCACTTTCTAAGTTGATTTATGCATGTCCGTTTGTACGTCCGTCCGTCTGCCTGTCCGTCTGTCTGTCCATGTTAAATTGTAAACAAAGTACAGGTCGCATTTATGATCCGAATTGGATGAAATTTGGCATAGATCACTTATTCGGTCCACGGACGAACCCTATTGAAATTGGGAAAATCGGTTCAGATTTAGATATAGCTCCCATATATATATTTATCCGGTTTAATGTAAACGGTCCCTATATATCGTTCGATTTGCACGAAATTTTGCATGGGGTAATGATTTAGGTCTAGAATGATGTGTGTCAAGTTTCTTGAAAATCGGTTCAGATTTGGATATAGCTCCCATTTATATTTTTTTCCGATTTAAATGGTGCACCAAAGTCCCTATATATCTTTCGATTTGCACGAAATTTGGCACAGCGTAATGAATTAGGTCTAGAATGATGTGTGTCAAGTTTCCTGAAAATCGGTTCAGATTTGGATATAGCTCCCATTTATATTTTTTTCCGATTTAATTTAAATGGTGCACCAAAGTCCCTATATATCTTTCGATTTGCACGAAATTTGGCACAGCGCACAGTGGGTTAGCGTACCATGTTTTCTTGGATCAAATCAGGGAAGCTATATTAGAATAATTTTTCTTTATTTTTTAGTTAATACCATTAAAATAAGTTAAAAAAATGTTTTCTAAGTATATTTGAGTATAATTTTATTAAGTAGTGCCAAATATCAGTGTAGGTATATAGTGCAAGGAGTACAATATGATAACTTAAACATTGAATTTTATACATCTTAAAGTTAATCATCCACATCGTCATCATCCGCAGCCAGGGATGGTCCGTATGACGAATTTTCAGGTTTCCGACTGTCAAAAAGGTGTAAACGTCGTATACCTGCATAAAATGTAGTAAACGTCATTTATTTCAATATTATCACCATATACAGTAATTTTCATGAACATATATCATTTTTACTGTATATCTGGTTATTCTTTACTAGAACTGATAAAAAATTCTGAATTTTTTTAAGAAAAAAATGTTGATATTCGATATGAATTTGAATAAAGCATACGTTATTTCCAAATCGATAAATGTAAATAGCTATTTTATAAAAAACATAATGGTTTTGAGTGGGTTTCCGACGTTTCTGACGTATGTATTATACGTCGGAAATGTATGTCATTTACGTCACTGTTTCTGACAGGCCATCTCCGTCCGCAGCATCACCAACTTCTGATAATTGCTCAATATGCAAAAGGGCATTTGACACACTTTCGGGTCCGTGAATAAAAAACTTGTGCAAAATGGTAGGCATATTATACCAAGGATACGTTTCAACAAAAAGTCGTCCTGTATTGTGTGCATACATTTGAAATTTTTCATTATTAACCTCATGGCCACTGGATACAGCTATAACCGACACGTGCATTTTTATTAAATTAACATATATTTTTGTTATTTCGGCAGATTTTTTTAGCGTTTTGGTGCGTTTTTTTTTATTTCTTTAGCTAAAAATGTCATCTTGTCATTCATTGTTTGAGCGCTCGAATTCATCATAAGCTTCGACGATTATAAAAAACAACGTTCGAACTTGTATCAATAAAAAATGCTAATAAAGATCCCTTTTACCCGACTACTTGAAACTGCACAACACAGGCACTATTTGTCAGAACAATGAATATTATTAATATAAACAAAAACAAAATATTATTGTAACAAAGAATATTATTAAAAGAAACAAAAATAACAACAATAAAATAATTAGAAAAAATAACATGAAAAACAAGAAAACACAACACTCAACAACATCACCAGCCACGAGATCAATGTGACTTTTAGCTAATTTGACTGCTGCAACACTTGTATTAAACAATGCATAGCTTCTAAAAGGCACAAAAGGGCAGCGTAAAATTTTGCAATATAACACAGATTTATGTCCTCTTTAATATAAACCAAAAAATATGACACGAATCTGGACGAATAATAACTATTTATCCATTTAAAATATAAAAATATTAATTTTTTTGGCATTTTCAATATAAATAACTAAATCTTAATCACTTCCAAACACAATTTCATACTCAAATGTTAACGAAGTATTTGCAAAATAACCCAAACTTTATGGTTCCGTTGAAAAATGTTTAACTTTTACAATACTTTTTAAAATAAATAAAATTTTCAACGGAAACGTTTTCATTTTTTTCATCCTTTTTTGGCACAAAAATTTGTATGAAGTTTGACTTTGACATTTATTTCAACGACAAGTGATGTAGAATTTTATATACTTTAACCGTGTGCAAAAATTTTTAACGATACTTAAAATTTAATTTTTTAATTAATCCAAGGAAACAGGGTATTCTAACCCACTGTGCAGCGTAATGAATTAGGTCTAGAATGATGTGTGTTTAGTTTCTTGAAAATCGGTTCAGATTTAGATATAGCTCCCATATAAATTTTCGTCCGATTTAATGTAAATGCTGCACCAAAGTCCACATATATTTTTCTACTTGCACGAAATTTGGCATAGCGTACTGAATAAAGTCTAGAATTATGTGTATGTTTCGTGAAATCAGTTCAGATATAGATATAGCTCGGTTCAGATTTTACCCAAATTGATACTATTACATAACGTGTGGCAAATTTTGTTCAAATCGGTTCAGATTTAGATATAGCTCCTAGATATAGATTCATCGGATTTTTAGTAAAAGGTGCACCAAAGACCCAATGTTAGGCCGTTTGCTACAAAATTTTGCACAACGTACTGAAATTTATATTGCCTAATGTTTTCAAAATTTTGTAGGAATCGTTTCCGATTTAGATATAGCTCCCATATATGGTTTCGTCCGATTTTAGTTAAAAGTACACCAAAGACCCAACGTTGGGCCGATTGACATAACATCTTGCACAACATACTGAAGTTAATATAACTCAGCATGTGTTAAGTTTTGTTGAAATCGGTTCAAATCGGTATATATTTTCTCCCGATTTTAATTAAATTGATGCACCAAGAACTCGAAATGTGGTCATATGTACAAAACATACTGAAATTTGTATAACCTAACCTGTGACAAGTTTCGATTAAATTGGTTTATATTTCGATATAGCGTTTGTATATATTTTCGTCTGATTTTAAGTAAATGGTGCAAAAACTTCTCATGTTTATCAGGTATTTATCCAAATAATCAACGGGTGTCCGATTTATATTTGCTTTAAATTAATTTACAATGTTAGGATTCATCTGTTGAATATACCCAAAGTGGTGAAGGCTATCATATAGTCGGCTCCGTCCGACTTTACTACTTTCCTTACTGGCTTTATTTATTTTACTGTTGCTGTTGTCTGTCTTTGCTTTATGTGAAAGAATGATAGATAGCTGGAAAATTTATTGAGGGTAAAACTGTGATTTGTTGAGGCACTTCTGATTCGCGTGACTTCATTTCAGGTGAATGTTCGATTGGTGCGAACGTTTCGATTTAATTGAGGAATTCCATATATGACACATGAAGTAATTCAAGTGACACATTGCCACCCTTCGTGGAACATAAATCATTTGAGAGATTTAAACCTTTAATCCGATTGAAATGAATTATTGGAAACCAGGAATGCAGTAGAGGTATGCTTTAAAATTGAAATAGAAATTTGGTTTCGAACGTATAGATGTGGACTATTGGTAAATTAGAATTAAAGTACATTAAGCCATAATGGGGATACAACGTGAAATAAGTAGAAATTTTGTTCAGGTGTTGTGTAACGTAAAATAAAATTTTGAAGTAAATTTTCAGTAGAAAAAGAGTATCATTTCAAAATCTGGTTTTGTGCAGGATTATATATCTACAGGATATTTTCACCTTGAGGTGGAGGGCATCAACATTTTTCAATAATAAAAAGGTCTGGACCTTCAAATTATTGCTGTGTCATTTTAACCCTTTCAGTGTTTTTGTCGAATATATTCGACATTTAAAATTACTCTCTTCCTTTGCAATTTTTCGTTTATCCTATGTACCGTTACAATTGATGTCACTGTTTTTGATGAAAGACAGGCAAAACTGTCCGAGGGTTAAAATAAAAATTGTTTTTTTTTTTCTAAACTCTGTGTCATCATATGATTTTAAGTACACAATTTTTGTTGACACTGAAAGTCTGCTAGCAGGCTGATGTCTGTGAAAGTTAAAGACCGAATTACAGGCAGGTGATTGCGTGAGACATTAAAAAAAGGGCATATATTGAACTTTTTAAAGCCTTGAAATCAACTGTCAAAGCTGAAAAATTTGCTTCGTCTCTGAACACAATTTGTCGATAAAAAAGTGGATCTTCGGCCAACTTTACATGAATCCATTCACTAAGAAGTCTGTATTGTGTTACGACGTTCGATTTAGTACATTTTAGTACTATTTAGTACATTTTAGTACTATTCGGATATTCATAGTTCGAATTTCCAAAAAGCCTTTCGCCTCTTTCCAATTTTAAGAGTTCTAGCTCTACCGATTCGCCAAACACAAGTGATACCATATTTAGTACTTTTTATTACTTTCCGTGTCGTTTTTGTACGAATTTCCAAAAACCCAGCCTTATCTGACACCTTCGATCTAAGAGTGACCCACATCCTAAACTTCTAGATTTAGGCTTCATCTAGTCAGTCAGTTACTTTGCTCTTTTATTAATATACAATCGTAATCGTTTATAACGACGCAATTTTAAACGACATATCGGTTAAAACAACTTAACCAAACGTCCCGAGAAGCGTTCTGCCTTTATGTTGATATCGTTTACAACGACAAATCGCTTATAGCGACCAATTTCGCCGGTCGATGATTTTGACTGTTGATTTATCGTCCTTTTTCACCTTTGCCCTATCCTTGTTCAGAAAACTTTAAATCCACCTACTCCAATAAATTTCGTCATAACTCAAAAACTATGGTGAATTTGTCATTCTGGATTCTTAGTATACTCCTCAAGGACTTTCCTCTCCACAAGGAATTTCACAACCTCAGATAATGAGCTCGATTTTGCCACACAGAGTAATGTTTGGAACGGATATTTCAAGTTCGAAGATTCAGGGGTGTCTTTTCATGGAGGCTAAAACTAAAATGTCCCTCTTTTAGTTATTTTAGATTAGAAAATAATGAGAAGCCAAAATGTAAAATTACAATAATATCATTGAAGTGAATGTTCTTTAGATTTCGCTAATTATCTCTTTTGTGCAGAAAAGCATACATACGCTCGTTATATGATTACCTCTATTAGTGGCGACTATATTTCTTCCTTTCTTAGCTAATTTAATAATATTTCATTTAGGGGGGAAATAGCACACCTCCTTCTCTATGTCTCTCTCTCCCACTACAATCTCGATGTGTAATCATCAGCTGTTTAAATTCATGTTATGGTCCTCTACCATCCACAGGTGTTCGACAGATACTTAATTGATAATGGTTTACAATACACTTAGCTTCAATGTGCAAATATTCATCCATTCATTCCACTAACAGCATTTTCGTGTAATTAATGTAGTTACAGCAACAACAACAACTACAACAACCACATCCGTCTGGTATACCCACATAGCTTATGGAAAAATAAATTAATTCGTTTTCACCATCACCGCCACCCACCACTGATATTCTTTGTCTGTCTGTGTTTTGTATTCTTTCAGGTTGGGATGATTGGAGCGATTTCACCGTTTGCAGTGTGGCCTGTGGCAAAGGCGTTCAGCAGCGCTTCCGACGTTGCCTTCTCGATAATCCCATGGTCGATATGAAAATGAATTTCAATGAAATCGAGGAAGAAGAAATCGAAGCCGAGGAAGAAGAGCTGGAGGTGGAAGAGCAAGTGGAACAGTACGATGACGATAATGAACTGATGGGCGATGAGGTTACGGGAGATGCCGAGGAGGAAAAACAATACGACGATATTGACAGAATGATATTTGAGGATGATGATGACGATGAAATCATTGAACAGCTCAAAGCTATCGACAACTATGACAGTGCCGATGATGATGACGATGGCGGACGTTCGATGCTGAATGCTGTTGCTGGCGGCGGTGGTGGTCAAGCTGTTGCCTTTGGCTTTATAAATGAACGTTATGAAAAACCGGATGTTAGAAATAAAAAGCATCGTAGAAGAGCTCAACTATCACAGGATGTTGCCAGGCAACGGAATAGAGCAAAGATCGACGACGAGGCGATGGATGGCGTTGAAGTGATGACCCAAACGGATGTATACGAAGTGGACAACAATATGTTGCACTTTGTGACAGCACCATCAGCGTCACTAGGTGGAAAAACACAATCACGAAGGGCCAAAAATAAACTTAAAACAAGAACAGCAACGACAACAACTGAACAACCCGAAATTATGCGCATATTTGAGGGTGATTTCAACGATGTCTACAGTGAACGAATTTACAATGAAAGTCCATTTAATGGTCCCCACTTGTCGGAGGATAAACGAGACTTGAAAATGCACAAAAAAGGACAGCGTTCGAAGCATAAACGTCATAAATCAGCAAAAATTGTGAGCACAATGTTCTGCGAAGGCTACAATATCGAACAGAGAACGTGCAATAATTTTGAATGTAGTGGTAAGTGAAACAATTGAATTTATTAACGTTTTGCCTTTGTGTATATTTGGTTGTCGTTGATAGGTTAGAATAATTTATGATTATGGTTTTTGGAATGCTTTAATTCTATTTGGTTGAATAAAATTAAATTTTGATGGCCTTAAATATAGATATACCACCATAACTGTCAATAACTACTACGGTTTGAAAATCTTGAACAAAATTATTAAAATGAGAGACTCAATAGCTCTAAGTGGGTTTTAAGAAATTTAGTTTGTCCATAATAGATAGAAGTAAAAAAAATCAACTTCGCAAATAACAATTTTAAATTTTCAAAGGCAAGGATTAGTATTCCTGATTTTAAGAGACTGTCATACATCTATGCAGAACATGATCGACATATATCCATCGTTGCAGAAAATTGGTAATGCTGGTCCATTTCTGACATAGTCTCAATATATATTACTAATTCCTGTTCCTGAAGAATAGAACATGTTCTTCTCCTTTTTACATAGTCTCCATACTAAGGTCCCACTTAATTATCGGTTTGTTGAGGTTCCAATCTCAAATTTTTCATAGAGCAAAAAAAACCCAGTAAGTAAAGTAGTAAAGTCGGACGGGGCCGACTATATGATACCCTTCACCACTATGGGTATATTAAACAGGACTATTAACATGAAATTGGATGAAATAAAATATGTGATATTTTTCTAAATGTGAAACGACCTTAATCTATTCATAAACATGTCATTCGTTCGTTATAATGGGACAAAAGTATGTAAATCGACTTCAAACAAATATCAATAGGTCATCCATTGGCCAATGTCTGTACATCTAGAAAAATCAACTACGTAATTCTATGCTCAATTTTGTACGTTGTGCAAAATTTGATGTCAATCTGATTAACATGAGGAGTTTGATGCCCAACTTACTTAAAATCGGGCGAAAATATATATAAAAGATATATACAAATATGAAGCGATTTCAACGAAACTTGTCACAGGTTAGGTTATACTAATCTCAGTACGTTTTGTTTTGGTGCGTCAATTACTTAAAATCAATCTATAATAAAAGGGAGCTATATCTAAATCTCAACCGATTTTCACAAAATTTGGCACACATCATTCTGGACTAAATTTACATTAAATCGAACGAAACTATATATGGGAGCTATATCTAAATCTGGACCGATTTTCACGAAACTTGGCAGACATCACTCTAGGCCCAATTCAGTACGTTATGCCAAATTTCGTGCAAATCGAAAGATATATAGGGGCTTTGGCGCACCATTAACATAAAATCGGACGAAACTATATATGGGAGCTATATCTAAATCTGGACCGATTTTCACGAAACTTGGCAGACATCACTCTCGACTCAATTCAGTGCGTTATGCCGAATTTCGTGCAAATCGAAGTATATATAGGGACTCTGGTGCACCTATTACATGAAATCGGACGAAACTATATATGGGAGCTATATCTAAATCTTGAAACTCGGCAGACATCACTCTAGGCTCACTTTAGTACGTTATGCCAAATTTGGTACAAATCGAAATATATATAGGGACTTTGGTGCACAATTTACCTTAAATCGGGCGAATATATATATGGGAGCTATATCTAAATCTGAACCGATTTTTCCCAATTTCAATAGTGTTCGTGCTTGGGCCAAATAAGTGAGCTGTGCCAAATTTCATCCAAATCGGATAATAAATGCGACCTGTACTTTCTTTACAATTTAACAGAAACAGACGGACGGACGGACATGCATAAATCGACTCAGAAAGTGATTCTGTGCATATTCTCAAAAGGAACTATGGGTCTATCTCGTGTCCTTTTGCCTGTTACAAACATATGCACAAAGACATAATACCCTGTACCACAGTGTGGTGAAGGGTATAAAAACTACTAGCAGACAACTCATAATGACATTGCCCCGTTCATGGGCATCAACATTGCGGTAGTTACCCTTCAATGTGGTATCATTGAGTTCCCCTAACTCAACTAGCATTATTTTATATTTTGTTTTGTTTATCTTTTTTTTAATTTAGCGTTTTGACCTTTCTTCACTTAAATTTTAAAATGCCCAGTTCATAACCCTGAAAAACTGTTGTAAATGGTTTATTGTTTTCTTTAAAATTTTTTTAAGTTTTAATATTTTGCTTTAGGAATAACCATGATTTATTATTGTATACAAATATTGTCAGACCATAACAATAACACCAATAATATTTCACATGTTTTGTTTTTTCGCCTCATTTACAGATGATATCAATGATTTATTGAAGTTTTATCGAAAATATCCCAGCAACGAGGAAACAAGTGCGACATCAACACAAGCATTAAATAACGATTTTAATACAGCGCCATCAGCAGCTGTATCTTCTTCATCATCATCGTCGTCTGCAGCGGCGGCATGGACCGCCACTTCTTCAGTTACAACCGCATCAGCAACTAATTTTAATGGCGGATCTGTTCCATCGACACAGACAAATGATTTGAGTCTCTGGAATGGTTTTACAGAAAATACAAATACCATAACACCAATACCGAAAAATACTGGCTTTGTTAAGACATGGCATAACTTTTTAAATTTTACCATTATGCTGACACTGCGAGCGAAGGTAAGTAGAAATAAGAGATGTGAAAAGGTGTTTATGTAAAGGCAATAAGTCCATATAAACTTTTAAACCGGGCCCTACATTTATATGGAACCAAGTAAAACAGTGTCATTCAGTGTTGGCGACAAATCTATACCGTTGAAACAGACGATGTGGTTTGCAGACGTCTGCAGTATTACTATCTAGTGTTGAGGCGGAGTATTTATACCCTACACAACTATGTTGTCATGTTGTCATATATTGGTCCTAGACCCACCTTTCTGTATACCGATCGTCACATCTCGACTATCTGAGCCGAATAAAACATTTATGTTCGTCCGTCTGTCCATTACATTTTGCAAACACAAAACAGGCCACAGTTTTGGACCAATCTTTATGAAATTTTGCATATGTGATGGGTTCTGGCAAAGATAAAATGGATAAAAAAAATTATTTTTGTTTTTCTCAAGTCGCTCTATAGGCCAAAATTATGACCAGAACATCATGAAATTTTACACAAAGAAGGGGTCTGGCCTTGAAATACGCATGGCTGTTTTGATGATTTGGATTTTTATACCAAATTTTAAGTTTGAAAGATGCATTACAATGCGAAATCGGTTACTCATTTTGAGTATTATCGTGTGTACCAGCCAGACAGACGGTCGTCCATGTATAAATCGACTACACATTTCCAAAATTTGCATAGGTTGCAGAATGACATATGTAGGGATTGATGGTAGTCGGTTTACATATATATATATATAAAGATGTCTGTTAGGATACATATGAAGAATATACTCAAAGTGGTGAAGGGTATTAAATAGGCCCAGTCCGACTTTACTACTTTCCTTACTGGTTATATTTGGACTATGTCAAAATATAAAAAAATATTGAAACTTTTCTGCGAATAATGCTTCCCAGGAATGCAAATTAAACCCAGGTTGATATTGTGACACATTCCATGGATGAACACCTTATTTAAATGATTCCGCATATATGTTTTTCACACTCTTAGGTGCCCAAAAGTGACATCTATAAAATGTTATAGACTCTTATAATATATACTACTAACTTTATTCAACTGAGTCTACACCTTCCATATATCTCCCTTCAACATTATTATATTATTATATATTCCCTTTTATTTACGTATTATGTCTTAATTCAATTTTTTATCACTATATTTCTTTTATGTTCATTCCCTTTGCTTTGATCTGAAACTTGGCTCCTCTTCAACGGCCATTTAACTCGTGTGAATGTGAAAACTTAACCTCATTGGCAGAATGACAGTTATAACTCGGCGACAGCAGTTACAACGGCGACAATATTTTCCATTCACAACGGTACACACAATCTGTACTTGGAAACATATCGAGATGGTTTACACCTGTATTTGGAAAGAGATAAAACCACTGAAATGCTGCCCATTCAATTTAATTTATACGACTATCGGTGGCATCAAGTGGCCATAAGGTGGGTAAAAACTTTGTGGCGAAAACCGGTGTGAATACATGTGTATTGCATGTATGAGTGTGTGTTTGGGAGTATCGTTTTCCCATAAATGTATTTCTGAACATCCTGTATGTGCGTGTGTGTATATATTTGTAATATTCAGCATAAAATGCCTTTGGCCCTTGGCTGAGTTACTGAAATTTACATTTTTATTGGCCATAGTTGAGGTTTTTTTGTTTCTGTTGTTTTGCGTTCCCCATTCAATGTTCAAATGTTATTATATTTTATTTTATGCGAACAACACCAAAAACACAAAATAAATTCATTTTATTACGAATTTTCATATTTGTCTGTTTTTGTTCGTTTCTTTGTTTCTGACAGCATAAAAAATGGTGATTTCATAACGATTTACATCGATTGTTCCTGGTCGAACAGTTTTGTCGTTTCGAAACGTTTATTTTCATTGCCTTTGGATGCCGATGTTGAAGTTGGACGAGGATTCAATGTAAGTATATGAATATCCAATATTGAAAGTAAAAATAAATACCAAATATTGTAATTATATTTTGTAACATTTCAATATAAAACACAATCGGAATTGTGCTATTGAAATTTTCATACATAAAAGAAGGGCAACTCTTATTCGATATTAAAGAGTAATTTTACAGTTCATGAAATTTTATTGCCGTTGTAACGGTGTAATGACACAAGTTTTCTCCGGTTGCTGGGGTGAGCTCACGGAGGCCAGGGTCTGTTACAGAAATTTGTTATCTAGTGACTGAGAGAGTAACAACACAGATTGTTTGGGTTTTAATCAAAATTTTGGTTTATTGCTGGGTTTTCGGGGAGTTACAGTTGGATATTATTATATGCAGGTTTATGCTTTATTAAAATAAATATGTCCTTGTCGTGGCGTTGTGGGAGACCTGGATAAGTTCTCCACTGATCTGCGATGAGAGCTCCGGAGACCTTGATAAGTACTCCTTCCTTGTTTTGGCTCGAGTCCTTTGTGGGAGACCTGGATAAGTACTCCCCCCTGTTAGCCCTGTTACTATGTGCCACCACTTATGGGGTTGTTTCAAAACTACTTTGATTACGGAGTTAAGTTGTGGTCTTAACGGGTTAAATACACCGTACCCAAGAGTTGCGGACACTTCAAGGGTTCATAGAGGGTTAAATACACCGTACCCAAGAGTTGCGGACACTTCAAGGGTTCATAGAGGGTTAAATACGACGGACCCTAGAGTTACGGACACTTCAAGGGGTTCTCCGAGGGTTAAATTCCAGCGGACCCAGGAGTTACGGACACTTCAAGGGTGATAGAGGGTAAATTCCGACGGACCCAAGAGCTACGGACACTTCAAGGGGTTCTTAGAGGGTTAAATTCCAACGGTCCCAGGAGTTACGGACACTTCAGGGGTTCTTAGAGGGTTAAACTTCAACGGACCCAAGAGCTACGGACACTTCAAGGGGTTCTTAGAGGGTTAAATTCCAACGGTCCCAGGAGTTACGGACACTTCAGGGGTTCTTAGAGGGTTAAACTTCAACGGACCCAAGAGCTACGGACACTTCAAGGGGTTCTTAGAGGGTTAAATTCCAACGGTCCCAGGAGTTACGGACACTTCAAGGGTTCCAGACGGGTTAATTCCGGCGGACCCAAGAGTTACGGACACTTCAAGGGGCTCTTAGAGGGTCAAATTCCAACGGTCCCAGGAGTTACGGACACTTCAAGGGTTCCAGACGGGTTAATTCCGGCGGACCCAAGAGTTGCGGACACTTCAAGTCGCCTGTGTTGCTTTGTTTGTTTGTTGTTCTATTGTTGCGTTGCGTTGTGTGGCCTTGAGTTGATCGACCAATGAACCTAACGGGCAGCCAACATTTGATGTAAACAACAACGAGGGTCGCTTTCAAAGTTTGGGAAATTATTCTAGTCTATTAATTAAATATATATATAGTTTCTATATTTATAATTTAATTCATTTTACTTCATTTTAAATTCATTTTACTTCATTTTACATTAATTTTAATTCATTTTCATTTATATTAAGTCTACTGTGTGGACAAAAACGAGGGTATCGACCTTTGTCGTCACAACGGACGTCTGTGACTTAATGATATTCGAAAAAGTAATTATTGATCCTAATAGTGATAGTATTATGTTTTATTGTGATACATTAATACTGATTTTAATTGATTTAGCTGGGGTTAGAGAAAATAAACATAACTATAAAGAACTATAGCTGTACACACAGATATAAAGCTTTTTCGAATTATATCAGTTTCAGGGTTCATTATTTATATAGAATCGGGCGAAAATGCAGGGAATACTGGCCTGTTCATTGAAAAGTTTGTCATTGTGTTGTGTTGGTTACAGTGATTTGACAATTTTGGTGCGATAGTTTTTCACTACAACCAATGTGGATTACACAATAAGGAGTCGATGAACTTAAATCGTTATAACTTTTGCATAAAATCGGACGAACATGTTTATGTTTATAAAAGGGTTTCAAGCAACCTTAATACAAAACATTCTAGACTAAATTCCATACCTGATGCCAAATTGCGTGTATATAGGCACTTCGGTTCACCAAAATTGCTTCTCTATCAGACAAAACAGTAAAGGTTTGGTGCAATATTTATATAAAATCGGTCGAAGCTATATATGAGAGCTATATCTAATTTGAAGCGATTTCAACAAAACTTGGCTACATTAATTGGGACTTAATTCAGAACTCTGTGAAAAATGTTGTCTTATTCAAACAAATATTGGGAGTTTGTGACATAATTTTCATAAAATCGAACGAACATATATGTAACAACTATATCTAAATCTGAGCCGATTTTTATACCCTTCACCGCACTGTGGTACATGGTATTATGTCTTTGTGCATATGTTTGTAACAGGCAGAAGGTAACGAGATAGACACATGGCTCCTTTTGAGAATATGCATAGAATCACTTTTTAAGTCGATTTATGCATATTAAATTGTAAACAAAGTACATGTCGCATTTATGATCCGAATTGGATGAATTTTGGCATAGATCACTTATTTGGCCCAAGGACGAACCCTATTGAAATTGGGAAAATCGGTTCAAATTTAGATATAGCTCCTATATATATTTTCGTCCGATTTTATGTAAAAGGCGCACCCAAGTCCCTATATATCCTTCGATTTGAACGAAATTTGACACAGAGTATTGAAATAGGTCTACAATGATGTGTGTTAAGATTCCTAAAATCGGTCCAGTTTTAGATATAGGTCCAATATATATTTTCGTCCGATTTATTGTAAATGGTGTACCAAAGTCCCTATATATCATTCGATTTGGACGAAATTTGGCGTAGCGTACTGAATTAAGTCTAGAATGATGTGTGTTAAGTTTCGTGATGTAGATATATATATATATATTTTCGTCCCATTTAATCTAAATTATATACCAAAGTCTCTATATATATGTTTCGATTTGCACGAAATTTGGCATAGCGTACTGAATTGATAACAGAACGATGTGTATAAATTTTCTTGAAAATCGGTCCAGATTTAGATATAGCTCCCATATATGTTCGACCGATTTAATGTATATGGTGTACCAATGTCCCTATATATGTTTCGATTTGCATAAAATTTGGCATAGCGTACTGAATTGAGTCTAGAATTATGTGTGTTCATTTCCGTGAAAATCGGTTCAGATTTAGATATAGCTCCATATATATTAATTGCCTTTCTGTTAGGGTGCATCTTTATACCCTTCACCACACTGTGGTGCAGGGTATTATGTCTTTGTGCATATGTTTGTAACAGGCAAAAGAAAACGAGATAGACACATGGTTCCATTGAATCACTTTTTAAGTCCATGTTAAATTGTAAACAAAGTAGGGGAGACTGGGGCACCTTCGGCATCGGGGCACCTTCGGCAATCGTGTTTTCGATATGAAGCTCTCACCGTACATCACTAGTTTCGATACATAGGTATCGAATATCGAAATAAATAACTGACACAAAGTTTGAAATTTCTCGCTAATAAGCTTATTTAGATACATGGGTTTTTGTATTTTTATAGATGTTTCTGTAATATTTCAATTCCATTTCGTAAGTATTTCGTGTATAAAACTTTTTAAATTTTTAAGACCATATTATTAAAAGGTAGTTAACTACGATGTGTATTATTATAGAAATATTTAAAAATATAATATAAATTGCATATATAAGATCAAACGTGCTTGTATTGTCGAAAATGCGATAGAAAACCTCTATTTCTGATGGTGCGTGCGACCATGAGATGTAAACGTCCGCCACTAGAAAATAAAGTCCTATAATTCAAACATTGTGTGGCGTATTAAAACCAAATAGAGCCTTTAGATGATCAGAATTTCAACCTGACTGATAGCGATGACAATTACCCGGCTATGACTATGGTGCCGAATGTGCCCCATCAAATGCCGAAGGTACCCCGGGTTGGGCACATTCGGCGAATTTGACTTTTTTACAAAACTGTAAAATGTTTTAACTAATACTATTTTTTTTATATCTTTTTGGTACTATTTTTTATAATTAAGTGTCAGAAGACAATAATCAGCAATAAAGTTGTTCTAAATGTTGAATAAGTACTGAGATATAGAGCTATAAAAAAAAGTGCCGAAGGTGCCCCAGTCTCCCCTACAGGTCGCATTTATTATTCGAATTGGATAAATCGGTTCAGATTTAGATATAGCTCCCATATATATTTCCGTCCGATTTAAGGTAAATGGTGCACCAATGTCCCTTAATAGCTTTCGATTTCCACGAAATTTGGCACAGCGTACTGAATTAAGCCTGGAATGACGTGTGCTAAGTTTCGTGAAAATCGGGTCAGATTTAGATATAGCTCCCATATATATTCTCGTCCGATTTAAAGTAAATGGTGCACCAAACTCCTAATGTTTGTTCGATTAACACGAAATTTTGCACAACGTATCGAATTGAGACTTAAATGACGTTATTGGGTTTTGTTGAAATTGGTGCATATGCAGCCATAGCTTTCAAATGTATTTCGATCGGGCGTACCAAATAGCGTGTATCAATTTTGCTATAAATCGTTTTCTACAAATTTGTCCCACGGTACGCAGGCGACCCTAAATCTGCCCGAATGAAATTAAATTTATCAAACTTTGCAGAAAGACATGAGTATGTTCCTTCGAGGGAACATTGACATATAATTGTGAGGATACATATGTACAAAATACCCAAAGTGGTGAAGGGTATCATATAGTCGGCCCAGTCCTACTTTACTACTTTCCTTACAGGTTTCCAATTCCAATAGGGTTCGTCCTTGGGCTAAACAACATTGCTCCAAAAAGTACAAGTACGGACAGGCGGACATGCATAAATCGACTCAGAAAGTGATTCTATGTATATTCTCAAAAATAACCATGGGTCTGGCTTTCGGTCAACTTTCGAAGAGTTCATTCATAAAAAATCGGTGTTCTGTTCATTCACATAAAGCAATGATTTTCAATAGTTTTTCGTTTCTAAGACAATTAATGGTTTAGATATAGACCACACAGGAGATATTATTAGATATTGCTACATATAACTGGCTTCCGATATTCGGAATTTTAAGGATCTTTGCAACGAGTTTTAATGGGATGGTTTTTCAAATTCTTTGAAAGTAACTGTCAGTTTACCGATGGTGGAAGCTATTAAACGTCATTTTCCCTTGTTAATTCTAATCCAAATTTTAATGATGAATGATTCTAATTTGGCATTGATCTTTCTTAGTTAATAGGAAACCCAGTGTCAAACTTCTTATGCCCACCACCGTGAGATTGGCATTTAATTTGATCGTAATTAATATCAAAACAAAATGTGGCGGAACAATATAGTAGCTACGATAAAACCTGTACCCATATTATTATTATTTTGTGAACAAGTTTATTAAGTCTTAAGAAGCCTCAAAAGGCTAAATCTTTATATGGGAAATATATTAAAACATGAATCTGTATTCCTATTCTGTGAATATGAAAGCAATGTATGTAAAATTCATCCATATCTTGCAATATTTATACATGTAATAACATATGGTAAGCTATGATTTAATTAGGCAAGGCCATGTTTCTGTTTATACAACATAATTAATTTTATAAATTTAATTTGTATGTTGTATTAAATTAACAACATTATGTTTGGTTAATTAAATCGACTCTTTGTATTACTTTTCTCTTCTGTTGCAGGGTGAACTACAACAACTACTGATATTACCACGACTGCAAGGACGTCGGCAATGTTCAGACAAACGAATATCCATAAATGAAGTGAAACGTTATATAATCGATACATTTATCGGTGATTATGGGAATTAAAGCAGAAAACGTTTTGTTTTGTAATTTGTAACAGAGATTTAATTTTCTTTTAGTCTGATTTTCCTTTTGTGAAACGATACAATAAACTAGGAAAAATATCCAAACAAACACACACACACAAAAACATTTTTGCTACATAACTAAAGTATAGTCATGAAAAAACAAAAAACAAAACATAAGCTGATTAATAACAAAAACAAAACTAATGAATATCTTAATAAGTTTCTGAGAATATATTATGAATATATTTTTCATATAAGTTTAAGGCGAAAAAACCAATTTGCAATACAATAAATGTAATTGATTATATATTATTACTATTATTATGATTATTATATACAGACATTAGTGCATATATATGTATACATTATTATGGAAAAAACAACAGCAACAACAGAAAAAAGGACGTAAACTAAGAGACAAATAAAGAAACTTATAAAAGTATTATTACTAATAAATTGGAATAAAAAAAAACAAGAAAATATGAAAAATAATTGTATACAATTGATGATTGAACTTTTAATTGGATACACTGAAGTGGCGATCAATAAAGGTAAGTATATTATGCTTTAATAATTATGAAGTGGTAGTCTATTTATAACGTATTAAAATTTCATTAGAAAGGTGTGTGAGAAATGCCAAAGCAAGACACTTTATGTGATACTATATATAACGAAAATGTGAATATATATATATGGGAAATTACAAAAATCTTTTAAATTCCTTGAAGCTGAGGTTTGCAAAGTTATAACTCGCGAAATATGAACATATTGCATATAATTTAAATTCATTTCTATAAAATGAAGTGTTCTTGTCGAAATCTTAAAATATTGGTAATAAATAATAAGTTTGGTGGAAGCTGTGATGGTGGTAATGTAAAAAAGTGGGTGAAAATGTGTTGAAGCCAACGAGTTTTTTTGTGTTCCTTCCTGATTTGTCGCTAAACTACACAACGCACGAACATGTGATCAGTGACTAAGTTGCAGAATACCCCATGGACAATATGGTTCTAATGTATGATTTTCCATCCACCCAAAATGGATGCTGACATTTTGAAGCCGGACTTTCGGTGTTTTTTGAATTTTTCTTATAATTAGGATGCGCATCCAGATAATTCACTAAACTAATTATAGGATTGTAGAACTCGTGATTTTACTTCGTTTAGTGTATATCTCATGAATGTGCTCTTCGTAGCTTATTTACAATTGGATTCCAAAGACAAAAATTTGGTGCGTAAATTTTTATAAAAAATCTGTTTTTTGAGTCTACATTTAAGAAGGTCCATTCAAATTCCGTGGAACCCCGCGTGATTTTAGTTTTTTTACGTGCCGGATCTAATGAGCCCATCCATGATCTATTCCGTCCAATAAAACAGCGGATATAGGTACCTTGAATGTGGGAAAACCAGCAAAAACTTATTTTGACAAATTCGCGTATATAATCGCGTTTTTCTTCGAATTGATTTCACATACATTCATTCTTGTGTTATCATATTCGCGAATCTGTGTGAAAGTAAGTCAAAAATATATCGATACGCGAATAATATGCGTATTTTATCCAAAATCAATTGTGGAGGCACATCCGCGGTTCTTAACAAATTCTTTTAAAATAGGTGTACTTTTGTGTATTTTCATTGCAGATTACTGAAATCTGATGCGCATAAAAATCGTATGCACGTTGCGTCATTTTTAGCAATTTTTACGGTTTTTGCATAGTAAAGCGCATCGTGCGGCACACTTTGGCCGCTAAATGAAACATCGAAAAATGCATAATTATTGGAAGAGATTGATTCGGTTTATACGAAAATCGCATGCGCATCAGCTGATTTTAACGAATACGACAATTGCATGCTTTTTAATATTGATTATTTTGATGTATTGTAAATGTAATATATTGAGTCATTTTTAAAGTCGAAACTCTTATCAGATGAATCTACCGATATTTAACAATCATCTAAAAGAATTTGCAGAAGAAAGCGTCGCATATTTTAGAAGATTAAGGCAAAATCGTATTCCATAATTTATATTATTTTCAGATATCTTCATTTTTCTTTTTGTTTTTCGCGATAATTAAACCGTGTTTCAATGTGATTTGACTAGTATGCAAATAAAACAAATGTGTTTATCCATTTGTGAAGAAATTCGCGAATTACAACAAATAAACATTCATTTAATTTATGTTTGAAATACGAGATTTAAAACCGCTATAACTTTTGTGCGCAGCATCCGAATTTGTGAACGTGAACAGATTTCGAATCAGCATATTTTTTTTAACCTGTGTACCAAAAATCATAAATGTGCTCGAAAAATTTTTTTTAAAATTTTTTTAATTGAATTTTAAAAGAATTTTTTAATTTCCCATATATATATATATATATATATATAATGCTGGTGTTTCTGCAGAAGAGCTGTTGGATGCAATTGGGCTTTAAATTCAAAGATGATTCACTGGTACAAAGATACCAATTCGAACATACGGGATCGTAATTTGGTGGCTAAGACGATGAAGATTGCAATGATAGGATTAATGTTATGATAGGACCTTGAATATAGCGAAAAAGACGTGAGAAAAGATGACTACTTTATAGGAGGGTTAGCGTTTTATGGGGATATACCAAAACGGGGATCAATCTTGAAAACTTTCGGTATTGAAGTTTGACAGCCAATGAGAATACAAATTACAGCCAAAAGTTTCCATAATACCGGCTTTTGTCAATGTTAATCATTTTTAGTACAGAGATGGGAGTACCTTTCTATCGGGGCTACCCTGAGACGTGGTTCCATGTTATTAATATTTAGTACTAGGATGTGCTATGCAGTGAGAACCCAGCCAATTCGGTTAAAAACGTATCGAAAATCCCAAAAATACCGAATACTGGGGGAATACTCGGGGATTAACTTGACTCAATATTATGTACTGAGACGTGTTATACAATGAGAACCGAAAGTACCAAATTACAGTTATTCGGTAGAAAAACGTTCCCTAAATTCGGAATATTGGGAGGTACCTTTATATGGGGGCTACACCTCAGCGTGGACGTGGAAGAGTACTAACAATGTCTGTGCAAAATTTCTGTGCTCTATCTTAAATATTGCGATATCTATCGTGATTTTCACATACAGACGGACAGAGGAACACACATAAATCGACATAGAATTTCAAGGTTTTGCAAACAGTGTTTAAAATGTAGCATCAACAAATATTAGCATCAGCTTTACACAGCTACTGCTAAAAATATTGACATTATGGCTAAATCAGGAAACGGCTAGCTTTTTTAATTCATAGCATTTGTGCTAAGCACGTATTACACATGCACAACACACAAATAAAAATTATTTTATTTTGTGTGTTGTTATTTAATTTAAAATTGTCAAATCGTAATCAAAAACTAAATTACATTATTAAACTAGCGGGACCAGTGGCGCTTCGCTGTCTACTAAAGTTATTTACATAGTATAGTTTTGTTTCCTAAAAATCTTTCTAATTAGCCACAGTCAAAGTGCTTAGCCTTCATTGTAGTTGTTCATTGCTATTTTGTAGTTGCTAACAATATCGAGAAGCTTTAGCTTTGCTTGATAAAATTTTTTGGAATGTGTTGCTATTTGTTGCATTTGTGCTTGGTGTGTTATTTTGAGGATGAATTTAGCAAGCACTGCGGTAATTTTCGGTGTTTTTGCTATTTTGGCGTTAGCATTTTACTCAGGTTGCAAACGGAATGGCAAATTTAATATACACTCCACCTTATGCTGGATGGTATAATAAATGTCGTTCAATTTGGACCATTTTTGTGGGAGTTAGAGAGATTTCAAACTGAAATTTTAATATTTTAACTTGGGGTAAAAACCTTTATTGGTTAGGGAAGTATGTATGGCAGTTTCCGAAGCTCAGCGATGAGCAATTGGAGTGATTTTGTGTGAAAACTTTGTGGTTAAAACCAGCAAGACTCCAAAATATCAAAAATTTGGATGGTATGGTTTAATGGAGGCTTCCATAAAAAGATTTATAATTTGTAATAAAAAGTTTTCAACCAAGTAAGGATCCATAATTCCAAATTAGAGCATTTTAGGTTGAAAACTTGTACCAAAACTTCAAAATACCCAAAAATGGGGCTATCAAAAAAGTGGGCAAATATATCGCATTTCCATAGGAGAAGTAGCAATCTCTATCTTCAATATTTTAAGCTCTATTGAGATTTCAATAAACAGACGGATGTGGCTAATATGCAATGTTTTTCTGATCAGGAATATATAATTTATGGAATACATGAGGTGGAGGGTTTGATGAAATATAAATAGAGTGGATCGATACCGGGCATAATTCGCGGCAGGAAAATTAAATGCAGGCGACAATCAGGCTAGTTATGTCATGTGAAAAACTGATAGCAGACATAGAGCCTATGGAATAACAAACGGACTGGAAAGAAAATAAAAATAACAGATGTCTTAACAAAATAGAAATTAGTAGGCTTGACAATCACATTTAGACAAGATTTGTTCCGTCAGAATGACAAAGTGTAGAAGTGCAGATAAGACTTCGAAACTTAAATCCCAATTTTTGGGATGTAACACTATTCGTGATCTAAACGCCATGATCGATATTAATGAAAATACGGACTAAAATTAATTTTGACTATTTATCTAAAACCAAGTAACAAAGAAATATATGCTTCATTGGAATTTGACCGAAGAATCCAGGCAAAGAATGGTTAAGCGGAAGAGTAACCATATGACCAGATTTGCCAAATTTGCTGCGAAGTGCTTGTTCCATGAACTACTTTCATTAGATTTGGCTATTCAGACAATTACTTTTTGTTTGGAGCTCATATACATAGATCTATTACTCATTATCTGTGACGGTCTTATAAACGTCTTAAGAAAAACTGCGATCGAACGAACTTTTTTTAGAGATTGTCATGTTGAGCGAGATTAAATGAGAACTCCAAAACAATGCCGAAAATTGGGGGATAAATTATATTGGGGCTATGGAAATTGTTGACTAATATACCCCGTTTTCGTTTAGTGTCATCTTAATGCAAACTTGCGGGTACATCGGTACGAAAATTTGAAAAAACCACAAGAATATAGAAATTGGAGTAGAGCCATTACAAGATGCTATATCATGGACCTATATTAAACATTTTCTGCGAAGATGACTTCAAAACACCGAAACTTAGACTTGACTTTTATTTAAAAACATGGAAACATAGAACAATTTCGTCAAAAAAGTTTTTTTTACTCACCAAGAACTCAAAGTAACAAATTACAGCACATTGATGGAGAGTATAAAAAACTAACAAATGAAAACATGTGTGGTACGATTATTCAAACGGTATTTTGCATACTAACTGAGGCTATAATACTATCCGCGGACCTCGCTGTCTAAAGATACTAGAATACACAAATTACTTATTGACCTTTTATCCCATTAAATTTATTTCTGGTATTCGCAAACCTCTGCCACAAAACGCAACACACAACAATTTACCCTTTAATATTATGAACAAATTTATGATTCCTTTGGAATTATTTATCTATGTATGAATGACCTGAAATTACCTCGCCATCATTGTTCATCGTCGAACAATGATGCGTTTAGGCCCTAATAGAAAATATATAAAAATGTGTACGTACATACATACATACATTTTATGGAATTCTATAAAACAATGGCTATTGTTTCTGTGAATTCCTAAATTGTAAAAATATAAATCGGTCTAACGACTAAATGGAAGAAATATTTATTATTAAAAGTATTTGGACTGTAATAAATATATGTACATAAGAGTATATAGATGTTTTGATGTATTGTAAAATTCAATTGAAATATGCAACTCTAGTAACAGTGAAATTTATTTTTATATTTAAATCGGTAAATTATTTCAATATAATTCCAAAGAATTTTATATGTGGGCAAATTGAAATGTAGGTCATTGAGGGATAACAGTTTTATCATTGGTATTCGTTGTTTAGACATTTTGAAAAAATTGTGAACGAATTAACAAACAAATAAAATAAATGTTTTCATATATTTTTAGAGATAACATTAAAATTTTATTTTTAAACTCATTTATCCAAAATCTATAATATATGTACATTGTTGTGTTTACTCTTAACCCTTTTAACCCCGAATTTTTTTAATTGGATATGAACCAAATTTAACGTCACTAAACAAATGCAAAATCGACGGAAAACCCTCTTTAAATTATTATGCAGGTTCTTCTTTACAAGAATCAAAAGATACCGTGTTTCGTTTATGTCGGATCAGATTTAGACACAGCTCCCTATGTAGCTTGGACCGATTTCAGGCAATTGATACACAAAAGTCCAGTGATTTGAGACGAGACAAAATTTTGCACAACGTACCAAATTGAGCCAAAATGGCATATAAGGGTGAGATGAAAAAACTGCAACCAACTTCATTCTGTTGTCATTTCTACACCACTAGTCCTGCAGATGTTGAAATTATTACCGTGATAGCTCATTTGGTGAGAATTTTCCGAAAAAAAGTTATTAGTGGAATTCAAGCGTGATAGACTGATTTCTTTATATATGGCTGGAAAACCACGAGTGGCTAACGTTAGAGCACTTCAGGATTTAAATGTGAATAATGGCACAATATTCCTTTCTGCAAATATTGGAAAATGAGGTCGGGATAAAGCCATTGAATTTCAAAAAGTTCAAGAACTTACACCGCAACAGAAAGAAAATAGACAGCCTTGGACATTCCAACAGTATTCAGCACCATCGCACTCAGCACGCGGTTACAAAATGAGGTTCCTCGCTTAATTTCCAGCGCACAATGGCCAAAAGAAATAGAAAGCAAAGCAAAATGTCGATCACCTCAATGGGGCCAAAACACCACAGATCAACATTCGGGCAGCGAGTTACGGTTTCATTGGTCGTTTGAAGGTCATTAAAAAATTTAAAACTTATTCTAAAATTTTATGCTATTTCCGACATATTCATTCAATAAAATTTAAAAAAAAGTGGAAATTATGACGGTTGACTTCGTTGCAGTTTTTTATCTCACCCTGTATATTGGTTAAAATTAAGATATAGCACCCATACAACTTTTTGTCCGATTTCCTGCGCATTACGTTGGTTTATATATAGATCGTATTGTTAATTTTGTCCCTTAAGATGCTACACTTAGTCCAGCGTTTTTTTTTTATTTAATCCTTTAAACATTTCTAAAATGCGCACCTGTTTCGATTTTTGTTTTATTTTTTCAATTGTAGGAAAACGCTTTCCTTTCATCGGCGTCTTCAGTTTTTTTGGAAGAGGCAAAGTCCGATGAATATGGAGTTGAAGTGGGGTTACAAGCCTGGCTGGACGTAGCTGGATTATCCAGCTTTTTTGTGCTCGTCTAGTTTCAAGCTAAAATTAAATTTGCACAGTCGAATTCCTTAACATGCTTGTTGGAGTATGGGACTTATCGGTCCGCTCCGTCAACTACATCCCCACTAAGGGTCAATATTTTGAAAACTTGTAAATCGTATATGTAGCGAACGGAATATAAAATGTCATCCAAATTTCGCACATGGTAATATTCTTAGCAAACCTAGATAATGTCTGAATATTGGAGACCTTGGTCCACTCTTTCTGATACCTCCCACCACAAATTGTCAAGATTCTCAATATTTTGGATAAATCCATTATAAAGTAAATTGAATGTCCAAATTTAATCCACAAGTTGTACATCGTAGTATTTTCATCAACTTTTAATTAAGTCTCAATATAAACACCTTTGAATCTTTGCCCGTTTTGGATTGTCGTTGCTCAAAATATAGAAATTTTAGAGTAATCATTTCTGCCCCACATTTCATGTCCAAAATATTCGTAAATATTTCTTTATATGTGCCGAACGTTATGCAATATCATTAAAAACATCTCTGTTAGTGGTTCGGCGACTATCCAAACCAATTTTTCGAAAAATAAACCAGTAATGAAAGTTGTAAAGTCGGACGGGGCCGAATATATGATACCCTTTACCACTTTGGCTATATTCAAGAAATACATCCTTACAGACCTTCAATTTTTGAATTACCATTGATATGAATTTCGACTAAGTTAAATATGTGATTTGTGTTTATATATGAACCGACTTAACCCAACGATCTATAACCGGGTATATTTGTATAAAGTATATATATTTTCTTGATCAGGGTAAAATTCTATGACGATTTATGCAGGTCCGTCTTTCTGTTGTAATCACTCTAGCGTCTAAAGGAATTGAGATGGATCGCCAAAATTGTCTCTTGTCTGCAGGTCCGACGATGAGTTTTATCGGTCCACGTACCAAATGTCTCCACTAAAAATTGTTAATATCGGTGAATTTTTTCGGGTAGCCCCCATTTCGATACGTTGCGCGTAATGCTGTGCCAATCGGACGCTTTTTAAATCTTTGGTGCACCATTTGCGAAAAATCGGAACCGATTTCAATAAAACTTGGCCTTAGTCTATCCTAACTTCAGTACGTTGTGCAAAATGTCGTGTCAATCCGCTTAACTTTGACTCCTTTGTGCACCATTTGCTAAAATCAGACGAAAATATATATGGGAGCAAATTTCATCTCATTCGGATAATAAATGCGACCTGCACTTTGTTTACAATTTAACATGGACAGACGGACGGACGGACATGCATAAATCGACGCAGAAAGTGATTCTATGTATACTCTCAAAAGGAACCTTGGGTCTATCTCGTTTCATTTTGCCTGTTACAAACACATGCACAATGACATAATACCCTGTACCACAGTGTGGTAAAGGGTATAAAAATGGAAAAGCACACCAAAACTCTTTTAAATTTTTGTCTATCAAAAAATGCTAAAGCTGAACTGGAAATCGTAAGTATGATTTCATCTAAATAGTGCAAGAAATGCTCAAAGATTGTCCGTTTGATACGAAATTTTGCGCAGAGTACCGAATTGAGAATGAAGTGTATTAAGATTTTTAACCATATGTACCACGTTTAGAATAACATTACGAGTATGTATTTGTAAGTACAACTCCTCTATATTTGTTCGTTCGATTTTAAATAAAAAACGGTTTAAAATTGTCTAGATTTTAGATGAATTATAAGTCTATACTACTGACAGAATATTGTACATACGCGAACAAAATCATTAAATCGGTTTATGTATTACTGGATCTCACAAAAAGAATTATATGAGGATATATTTAATATGCATAAAGTATTCCACAATAATCACATTCAATAAAACTTTAAATTAAATAACTGTGAAAATCCACATATTTCTTTTACAATATTAATGACTTTCCGAACAACTAAAATAATCGCAATAACGTGTGAATATTCGATTTTATCGTACTCGAATCAAACATTTTATCACTTCTTTAACTCGAAGATGTGCAGCTATTATTTGTCTTTTCTTTTTGCAAAATTTTTGCAATTACTTGGCATTTTCAATTGAGGAATTGCACACAATAGAGCAACGATGAACATATTTTCATTTATAATGGCATACGATAAGGATTCTGAGAAGAAGAAGCAGCCGGAAAGGTAAACAGTGAAACGTAAATATTTGAGGACTTGAAGAAGAAGAAAATACCCTCCACCATACATATACTGACAGGTACTAGAAATGCAAATATAGGAACATACCAAAAAGTGGACCTATACCGACGGATTACGTAAACCATAATACAAATTTCAGAAATTTTTAATGGATAATTATACCCTCAGCCTTATAGCTAATGAGGGTGTCTACAATTTAAACCGTAAAAATGTGCCTCATCGAAATATTGGTTCTAGACCCCATGTTTCATTGGACCAAATCCGTTTCAGAAAATTAAGATTTCATCCAAACTTTGCCCATTTTATTATTTCTTCCAAACCTAGTTCAAATTCGAAGATGGGGAATATCGGTCCACTCCTTCTGGAACCTCCACACAGAAAGTCTAAATGCGGCTATAGTTCATTATTGAACCTTACATTCTAATTTTTTATCTTGCTATCCTCCTCAGGTAAAATGATTACAACAGAGACTTAGAACCAAACTCAAAACGTGGAACAAATCAAATAACTATTTTAATATAAACCAGTAAGAAAAGCAGTCAAGTCGGACGGTGCCGACTATATGATACCCTTCATCACTTTGGGTATATCCAACAGATGGAATCCTAACAGATGTCGCATTTTTGAAGGACCATCAACATGAAATTAACATGTCATTCTGCAACATATACTAAATTTTGGTCAGATATAGAGTTGCTTCTTACAATGGGACAAAATTATGTAAATAAATTTAAAGCAAAATTTTGCATTCGTCCACATTTTGAGTTCTTCATTTACTTATACATCCAAATTTTGTGCAAATAGAAGGATATATAGGGACTTTGGTGCACTATTTACCTAAAATTGGACGAAAATATATATGGGAGCCATATCCAAATCTGAACCGATTTTCACGAAATTTAACACACATCGTTCTAATTCAGTACGCTGTGCCAAATTTCGTGCAAATCCAATGATATACACTGCGTAGCATAACTATTCAATTGGTATGTTAGTTGACAAATAAAATGAACCCATTAAGTTATTGTTCACAATAAAACGATCAAAAACACATATTATTCAACAAAAATAATGAAATTATTCTTTAGGGTTTCGCCGAATTCTGCACTTTCAAAATTACTAATGTTGCATAACTATGGACGCACTTTTACAAAATTAGATAAATTTATTTTTAAAAAAAAAAAAAAATTCCCAAGTCTTCATCGATTGACCGCCATTGATCGATAATCACTTCTTGGAGTTAAAATACTGTTTGGTATTGGTGGTTCTCTGCATAGACACGACGTGTACGCTGTGCCAAATTTCGTGCAAATCGAAAGACATACAGGGCTTTGGTTCACTACTTACATAAAATCGGTCGAAAATGTATATGGGAGCTATACCCAATATGAACCGATTTTCACGAAATTTTACACACATTTTTTTAGGCTTAATTCAGTACGCTATGCCAAATTTCGTGCAAATCCAATGATATATAGGGACTTTGGTGCACTATTTACCTAAAATCGGACGAAAATATATATGGGAGCTCTATCTAAATCTGAACCGATTTTTCCCAATTTCAATAGGGTTCGTCCTAGGGCCAAATAAGTGAACTGTGCCAAATTTCATCCAGATCGGTTCACAAATGTGACCTGTACTTTGTTAACAAAAATACGTGGACGGACAGACGGACGGACATGTATAAATCGACTTAAAAAGTGTTTCATGCATAGATCGACTTAAAAATTGATTCTATGCATATTCTCGTTTCCTTTTGCCTGTTACAAACATATACACAAAGACATAATACCCTGTACCACAGTTTGGTGAAGGGTATAAAAAGGGGGTTATATGGGACTACGCCAAAAAGGGGGCGAATATTAATAATTTTTGGTAAGGAGATTTGTTACCATATACGACTATAAAATACCAAAGTGCATTAAATTCGGTTGAAAAACGCGCTAAAAACCCCAAAATATCGAAAATTGGGGGTACCTATTAAGAACTCAAAATACTAAATTACAGTTAATTCGGCGGATAAATACGATCAAGACCCCCAAAATACTGTCAATTAGGAGGTACCGTTATATGGGGGCTACCAGAAAAAATGGACCTATATTTATAATTTTTTGTGGAGACATTAAATACCCAATAAGAACCAAATGTTGCAAATTTCAGCGAATTCGGTTTAAAAACGCATTCAAGAACCCCAAAATACCGAAAATTTGGGGGTAACCTTATATGTGAGCTATGCCTAAACGTGGACCGATAAAGCCCATCATCGAACTTGACCTGCCTGCAGACAAAAGTCGACTCTATGCAAAGTTTAGACGCTAGAGTGATTACAACAGACAGACGGACATGGCTATATCATCATAGAATTTAACGCTGATCAAGAACATATATGCTTTATAGGGTCGGAAATGATTATTTCGAAGAGTTACAAACGGAAAAATAAAATTAATATACCCTCCATACTATGGTGGAGGGTATAAAAATGAGAATAATAAATGTTTGCAATTAAAGAAGTTTAAATGACCAAGCAAGGTTTCCTTAAATTAAAGGATTCTGGGATTGACTACATTTATGTAATTGACAAAATTAAACAATTTTTAAATAATTTGCATATAACACTAAGACGGAATTGTGGAATTTTAAGTATGTTTAAAGTTTCTATTGTTGGGATGAAGTATATAGTTTTATTATTAAATAATATTCTATTTAACTTAATGTTCAAGTTTGTATTATGGTATTTATAGTTCATTCCTCTGGGTTTTTATGAAGATGATACCCATTGCCGCCTAATCCTTTCTTTGTCTTCGTGCCCTAATGGATATCTGTATTATTTTCCGTATTTACATCATCATTGCATAGTTTTAAACAGTTTTTTTCTCGTTTTGCAATTGCATTTACTCACATTCCCACACAAATTTATCGTGGCATAGCTGGGAAGAAAATAATCGCAGAAACTTATGAACAATTTAGTAAAAATGTTGGTGATGAGCAAATACGCGAGTCAATAACTTAATTTGTGGAGCCGGTTATAAAAAATGTGAAAACGAAAAAAAAGCGCTTGATATTAGTCAGAACAGCGACAGTGTTCTGGGTAGATTTTGAACAGCACATAGAAATTCATGATAAATACTTATAAATACGTATTCCAAGTTGCAACAAATATAGCATGTAAAAAGTCAAATGACGTAAAAGTCGACCGGGTCGACCTGTTCATACCTTGAAAATATACCCTGAAAGATTGGAATAATTTTGAGCATACATCCAAAAAAAAAAGGGTCTACGTAGGAACGCGGTATTATATTAAAAGTGCTCTGAGAATAACATGTTTACCCGCCAATTTCCGAAATGTTAAAATGGATACTGGTTTGTATGGAAAGAAGTATTCGCCAGGAATCTATTGATATATTACAGCCACTTGCGTCGGAAATGCGTCTACAGCTTTTAAATACCGAAAATTGGGTAATACCTTTACATGTACATTATGCCAAAAAATATTAGGTTGGAGAAAAAGTAAACCATTATTTTTATATGAACTAAAGGGCTTTATTTAACATGCTTCGGAATGTCTGATTTGGGCCAAATATGCACAGTTTTGTCGATTTTCACAATCCAAAAATGCACGAAAAAGATGATAATCGCTTGGTGCCAAGTCCGGGCGGTATGGCGGATTCATTAAAACATCTCACCCAAGCACACCTTTTGGCCAATTATGGCCAATTGTAAATTGTTTAAAACATTCGATTTTTAGCTCCTGAGCGATGTTACGACTGCTAATATGCCGGACAACTTCAATAATTTCTCCGATTTTATCGACATTTTCGACGACAGGCCTACCTGTGCGAGGTGCATCTTTAACATAAAAAATTCCTGAACGGAATCTACGAAACCAAAATTGCACATCATTGGCTGTTACAGTATCGGACCCATAAACACCATTCACAATTTTAGCCGCATGGCTTGCATTTTCGCCTTGGTCAAAGAAAAAGTCTAAACTGTACCGAATTTTCTCTTTGTTCGCTTCCATTTTTAACACCCTATAACTCACAACTGAATACACCAAAAAAATAAACAGCAAAATAAATCTGAAATTTTTTGATCGATACTTTATGAGAAAACTATATGATTTATTTTTCCCCAACCTGATATATACGTAATTAATTTCGTTAAATTTATGTCAATGGTTCTTCAAAAAAGATATGTCTGTTACACTAAAAATTGTATGGACATCTCTTGTAGGGGAGACTGGGGCAGCGTCGGTACCTTTGTTTAGATGTCTATATCTAAGTACTTATTCAACATATATACACATTTTGTGGATGGTTGTTGTCCTCATATACATAATTATTAAGAATCGTACCAAGAACGTAAATTAATATTAGTAAAATATTTGCCGAATGTGTCCCTAACCGGGGTATTTTCGGCATTGTAGGGGGCACATTCGTCACCTTCGTCACCATTGGCATATCCTGGTAGTTATCCCAACATCAAAAACTGCGTTTTCCATCGCGATTTATCCAATGGAAGCACATTTCGTCTTATGTTTGTAATTTCGAACCATATTAAGGGATTTTTTTAAGACAAGCTTAAAATTAATTAAATTTCAAACTGAAACTTGGTACATGGCGTCCAGGAGCTTAAGGGGACCCCCCCCCCATTCTCGGTGTCAAAAAATTTTTTGATTTAATTTGAATCTACTCTAATTCTAGAATGTTCCTACAAAATTTCAAGTGAAAATCTCAAGAACTCTTGAAGATATAGCCGATTTATTGTGTCAGCATCAAGTGACGGCTAAAGGGCTTCTCAAACTTTAAACACGTTTTTCTCAAAACGAATGGCGGGCACGATAACTCAGAAACTAATAATCCAATCGGTTTCAAATTTTGACACGTTTCTCTGGGAGTGTTTAGCTCTCGTATGAACTAGGATAAAGCCAATCGGTGAAGATCTTCCTTATTTTTTAACTTAGTTTGTGGTAAAAAATAGGCGATTTTCCAAAAAAAAATTTTCTAAGTTCCGCCATTTTGTTAATTGTTGTGCGAAGTCAATAATCCTAGTTCATACGAGAGCCAGACATGTCCTCTTTCTAACACAGTTGGAATTTTCGGATTCCGATGTTCCAGTGAGGAGTTATCATGCCCGCCATCGAAAATATGGACTTTTCTTTGAACCCAAAAAACAACAACAAAACAACAACAAATTTTGGTAAATTATTTTTCTTCCTTTTTACATCTTCAAATATATATGTGCCAAGTTACAAAACTTAACAAGCATTGGTATTCATTTACCAGCCCATTTAAAATCTTAAAAATAAAAAATCGAGAATGGGGGGGGGGGGGGGGGTTCCCTTAATACGATAAAACTCTGAAATATTTTATTTTTGATGCGGAAAGTTAAAACCCGATCTCACGCTCATTAATAATTGTAGTTATATTTTCTAATTTAGTCTTAAAAACCAGTAAGGAAAGTGGTAAAGTCGGACGGGGCCGACTATATGATACCCTTCACCACTTTGGGTAAATTCAACAGATTAATCTTAACATACGTCGCATTTTTGATTTTCACGAAACTTAACACACATCATTCTAGACTTTATTCAGTACGCTGTACCAAATTTCGTGGAAATCGAAAGGTATACAGAGACTTTGGTACACCATTTTCCCTAAATCGGACGAAAATATATATGGGAGTTATATCTAAATCTGAACCGATTTTCACGAAACTTAGCACACATCATTCTAGGCTTAATTCAGTACGCTGTGTCAAATTTCGTGCAAATCGAAAGATATTTAGGGACATTGGTGCACCATTTACCTTAAATCGGACGAAAATTTATATGGGAGCTATATATAAATCTGAACCGATTTTTATGAAACTTAGCACACATCATTCTAGGCTTAATTAAGTACGCTGTGCCAAATTTCGTGTAAATCAAAAGATATATAGGGACTTTGGTGCACCATTTACCTTAAATCGGACGAAAATATATATGGGTGCTATATCTAAATCTGAACCGATTTTTCCCAATTTCAATAGGGTTCGTCCTTGGGCCAAATAAGTGACGTACGCCAAATTTCATATAATACGGATAATAAATGCGACCTGTACTTTGTTTACAATTTAACATGGACAGACGGACGGACGGACATGCATCGACTTAAAAAGTGATTATATGCATATTCTCAAAAGGAACCATGGGTCTATCTTGATTCCTTTTGCCTGTTACAAACATATGCACAAAGACATAATACCCTGTACCACAGTGTGGTGAAGGGTATAAAAAACTAAATTACAAAGAATTTTGTTGAAAAACGCGCTCAAGAACCCCAAAATGCCGAAAATTGGGGGGTACCCTTATATGGGGGTTACCCGAATAAATTGACCTATATTTATAATTAATAGTGGAGAGATTTGCTACCTAATAAGAACTCGACGTACTAAATTACAGTCAATTCGGTCGAAAAATACGATCAGAACCCCCAAAATACCAAAAATTTGGGGGTACCGTTATATGGGGACTACCAGAAAAACTGGACTTATATTTATAATTTTTAGTTGAGTAATTTGGTACCCAATAAGAACCCAATGTACAAAATTTCAGAGAATTCAGTTATAAAACGAGGTCAAGAACTCCAAAATACCGAAAATTGTGGGTACCCTTATATGGGGACTATCCGAAAAAATTGACCAATATTTACAATTTTTAGTAGAAAAATTTGCTACCTAATAAGAACTCAAAATATCAAATTTCAGCGAATTTGGTCTAAAAATGCGATCAAAACCCCCAAAATACCGAAAATTGGGGCTACCCTTATATGGGGACTATCCGAAAAAATGGACCTATATTTATAATTTTTGGTAGGGAGATTTGCTACCCAATAAGAAGTCAAACTACCAAATTTCAGCGAATTCAGTTAAAAAACGTGCTAAATAACCTCAAAATACCGAAAATTGGGGGGTACCCTTATATGGGAGCTATGCCTAAACGTGGACCGATTTTCTCCAAATTCAATAGGGTTCGTCCTTGGGCCAATTAAGTGACCTGTGCCAAATTTCATCCAAATCGGATCTTAAATGCGACCTGTACTTTGTTAACAAAAATACATGGACGGACGGACGGACAGACGGACGGACAGACGGACGGACGGACGGACAGACGGACGGACAGACGGACGGACGGACAGACGGACGGACAGACGGACATGCATAAATCGACTCAGAAAGTGATTCTATGCATATTCTCAAAAGCAACCATGGGTCTATCTCGATTATTTTTGCCTGTTACAAACATATGCACAAAGACATAATACCCTGTACCACAGTGTGGTGAAGGGTATAACAAGTGAGCGGAACAGTATAGTCGGACGAGGCCTACCAGAAGATACTATACCAGGAGTAAATATATACGCTATAGAACGCAAATTTTTAATTTTTCACACAAAAGTCAGGGTCAATTTGACCCGCTAAATATTGACCAATCTTTATCCAAACATGCATGCTTATTCTTTCGCGACAAAAATTAAGTATTCATCCATATCCATTTCATCTTATAAATTATAACAGGTGTTTACCAAAGACAATAGGGGTCTTCATTGGGCAGAACCCATTCTACCTACAAAATTTCGTGAAGATTGGTCCATAACTGCGGCCTGTATCGTGTTTACAAATTATAATGGACAGACGGACGGACACCCATGTCTAGATCGACTCAGCTAGTCGATATATGACGTTCGGTATACTTAAATGTGGGTCTAGGGTATTATTAGGAAGAATTAGTTCTACTCCTAAGATAGATTAAGCGCCCTAATATTTAGATTTACATATTTTAAATTAAATACTCATCCATCTTAAAGAATCTCACAAATACTTTAAAATTAAATAAGCTGCATGTCAATTTGTAAAAGTATTCTCACTGGCTGTTTGTTATGTGTTTTGGCACTTATCCTTGGCTGGTGTAAATGTTCAATTCTATGTGGCATAATTTCGTTTTTCTACAGACTTTTTATCTTTCTTTTCCATTGTGCTTATTATCTTTTCGACAAGAGCTACGTGATGTGATTTGGTTAGGTCTGAAGCTGTGAATACTATTCCGTTTGCTTACTTAAACATTGGCGTAGTTCGGACTCCCCGTTAGTAACTTACATTTTCGAAATATTTTTTTTTCTATTTCCCACTGGCTTGAAACTCCATGTCATATATATATAGGAGAAAAACTCAAACTATCACCTGTATACTTTTCAAACTACGCCAATGATTTTTTAGTTCTACCAAAGAGCCACACGAAAGCGGCACGCTTCACTGAATATTTTTTCCACTTGACTGCCTTCGAATAGAGGAGTTAAGTACTAGAAAAAATATTTGCAAAGCATTATAAATCAATAGTTTGTCCAAACAGAAGAAAAAATATATAAGAAATATCACATGTCATTTATCTTGGTTTAATACAATAAGTGGCTGTTTTGGTTACTCGTATCTCAAACCCCCAAACTACATACCTCAAGATATGCATATATTCTGTAAACACGTTTGTAGTGTGTGGCAAAGAGAAGAATAAGAGAAGAGTTGAATGTGTGATTTAAGAGGGTTTTCTCCATGTGAAATTTATTTGACGAAAAAACCCTTAATGGTGTTTTTCTTTTTCTAGAGTGGTTGTCTGACACGTACTCTGATATTGTTCCATAACAACTAAAGTGTAACAAATGTCAACGTCAAATTTTTATAAAAATAATAAAAATTGGATTGGAGACATTTTTGATATAAAAATGCACATAATAAGCTTATTTTTTTTGCGATGCCAGAAACTAATATACCTTTAATCATTACAGGACTATAATTTACAATATATATATATATATATATATATATATATATATAATTTCAACCTTAAGGTTACACCTTTTTGGCAGGCCATATGAACTTGGACCAAATTCAAAATATGTAACAATTAGTGGATATAGAAGTTTAGTGTTAGTTTAGTGTTAGTGTTAGGTTAGGAAATGAGGTGGGTGATATGCCTGGGCGGTGGATGGTGATTCGGGTGGATGCTTTTTAACATTCTTGTAGGTATTGCATCGACAATTTCTTGTTTGAAAATATATATCCACGCCTATAAGTAGGCCTTGAGGAAATATTTTTAAAAAATCCACGCCTATAAGTAGGCCATGGGGCGACTATAGATTTATAGACCCCAAAACAGTATTTTTTAAAAATGTATGACTATATATAGACTCTTAGAAAATATATTTTTTTAATCCACGCCTATACGTAGACACTTAGAAAATAGTTTTAAAAACGCCACGTCTATAGGCAGACCCTTGAAAAATATTATTAAAAGCCCCCATATAACGGTACCCCCAATTTTCAGAATTTTGGGGGTTTTGATCACATTTTTAGAACGAATTGCCTGTAATTTAGTACTTTGAGTTCTTATTGGATAGTAAAGCTCCCCACTAAAAATTATATATATATATATATATATATAGCCTCTATATAAGGGTTCCATTTTTTTGGGTAGCCTTTTCAACCAATTTAGTATTTTGTAGGAACAAATCTCCCTACCAAAAATTATTAATATTCGTCCCCTTTTAGGGGTAGTCCCCATATAACCCCCTTTTTATACCCTCCACCATAGTATGAAGGGTATATTAATTTTGTTATTCCGTTTGTAACTCATCGAAATATTCATTTCCGACCCTATATATATTCTAGATTAGTCCGTCTGTTGTAATCACGCTATCTTCTGAAGGAATTGAGATTTTGCATAGTTTGCACGTTTGGCTCAAATTACATTTTGGAAATAATTTTAAAAATAGTAAAATGTATGTAACAAATATTAATTTAAGAATTTTACTGTAACAGTAACAACCGAATTCGCTGAAATTTAATACATTGGGTTCTGTTTGAGTACCAAATATCTCCACTACAAATTATAAATGTAGGTCCACTTTTTCTGGTAGCCACCATATAACGGTATTTATATTCGCTTTTTAATTCCTGAAATTTACATTGGGTTCTTTTTGGGTACCAAATCTCCACTACAAATTATAAATATCAACTTTTTCTGGTAAATTGCAGGCATAACCCTCATATATTCGCTAATTCCTACACTATTTAATCTAACTTTTCAATCTAAATTGCAGTTATTTGAGGATTGTGTTATTAGTATCAGTCCACGCTTTGGGGTTTTCGTAAAAATTTGGTGTACATAATTGTTCATTTCACGTATCTTTCAGTATACTTATGGTGGAGGGTAACCAAAGTTCAGCGCGTCCGAACATAACGTTTTTTCACTTGTTTATATTAAAATAGTTAACTAAATTGTTCCGGGTTTTGGGGTTGCCTCCATATATCCGTATTCCACCATAGTATGAGGGATATCCTGTACTTGAAATTGTCCGTTTATACCATTTATTCATCTGTTGTAATCAATCTTTCTTTGGAGGTTATCGAAATAAAAACATGAGGGTCAGGTTCTAGAAAGACTATATCGGCCCGCATTTTATATTTGGCGTGAAGGAAGGTATTGAGATACAAAACTAAACCAGACGTGGTAGACTGTATAATACCCTTCACCACTAGGGGTATATTAAACAGATGCATCCTAACATACATCGCATTTATGTAGGACCATTAACATTAAATTGGATGAACTAAAATATGTTACCTTTTTCTAAATGTGAACCGACGTAGACAATCAATTTCAAGCAAAAACCAATCGGACATCCGTTGAGCTATTATCAAAAATGGCTGTTAGCGAATCACTGCATAGTTATATTCAACATATGTTCATATCCCCGCTGTAGACTTTATTCCGATCAACTTTGATATTTCTCTATTTACTTTTAATAACGTTTCGAATATGTTTCACTAGGCTTTGTGTTTAAACGTTATTGAGAATCACACTACCACAATGACAGAGATTCACATAATTTATTCGAATATATTGTAGTTCTCTCCATTTTCTAGATTCTAAAAATGTACAAACACTTTATATTGTAAGTGCATGCAATTTGATGAATATTCATCAACAAAATGTTTACCACAACTGAAACTGGGGATTTATTCACACTGCCATGATCGTGTTCGCTCTGAAAAGTGTTTCATCATAAACGAGAAATGTGCATTTGATTGAAATGTACTGTTGTGTTAATCTGAATGTGTTTAGCCACCACAACTGAGTCCTGCATATGTGTCCTGTGCAAGTGTATGCCCGGTTACAGTGTTTATTTGATTTGCATGTTCTACAATACAGAGTGCTCTTCGCTTCATCTTGTTGCTTGGCCTTATTTAATGACAATAAATGTTCGCAATATGCAATTGTTGTAGTGTTATATACAAAATGGCTACATAACTTAATAGAAGTTTCACCATATGGACAGGATAACAAAGATTTAGAGACACAGAATGTAATAATGTACGAGAAAAGGCATTTAGGGATTTGTTGTAGACTTATATATGAGGTAGTAGCTACGATCTGGGTTTTATTGGTCATATTTGCAATTGCGTACTATTGTATTCAATTACGATAGGATATAAAAGAGATAATATAATTCCTTTGTATTTATCTAGTTTTGGAAAATTTAAGTAATCACAGAAATATTACTATCTATTTAAAAATATATTTGGTAAACAGCTTCAAAAAACGAACAATGTTTTGCAATTTTATGTTCACCAAATGCAAAGGGAATTACATTGGCGAGCAGAAGGTAGTCTTTATGTAGGAACCAATGGGAGACTTTATAAGAAGTCTTGAGAGAGCCTTAAGAGACGAACTGAAGGTCAGGGGGTCTTTATACATAACAGGGAGGTTTTATATATGAGCTAAAGGTCTGAAGTTATACATGAGCAGAAGATCAGGTATTTTTTATAGAGGAGTAAAAGTCCAGGGAGTTTTTATAGACGGGCAAAAGGTCAAGTTGCTTTTATAGATGAGGTAAAAGTCAGGGAGTCTTTATTACATTATTTACATGAGCTGAAGAACGGGGATTTTTATGGAGAAGCAGAAGGCCATGGTGTCTTTATGGATGTGCTGCATGTCAAGGGTAGTGTGTATATGAGCTTAAGGTCAGGGTGTCCTTATATACGGGAGTTTATAGACGAGGGAGTCTGAAAATATGAGCAGAAAGCAATATACAATTTTAAGGCGCGGGCAGATGTTCAGGAAGTATATATAGACAGCCTGAAGTTTATAGAGTTTTTATAGGAGAGTTGAAAGTCGTATAGTATATATAGAGGAGTTGAAAAGGTAAACTTTATAAATGAATTGAAAGTCAGGTAATCTTTGCAGAAGGTCGGGGAGTCTTCATAGATGAGCTGAAGGGAGAATGTATAGACAAACTAAAATTCATGTAGTCTGAAAATAAAGGGTTTTTAATAGGCGAGCTCAACTTCAGGGACTCCTTATAGATGAGCTAAAGGTCGGGGATTAAACTGAAGAATGTAGCCTTTATAAACAAACTAAAACTCAGGGAATTTTTACAGACGGAATGAAGATCGATGGTTCTTTAGAGGTTATGTCCTTATAGGCGTATCTACAGACGAGCTTAGTGAAAGGGACGAGCTGGGTGAAAGGGAGCATTTATGGACGAGCTAGAAATCAGACCGATAAAAACGAATTTCGCTTAAAAGCGTCTAAAACAACAATCTGAAGGTCAGATAGTCTTTATAGATAAGGTAAAAGTCAGCAAGACTCAAAAAACTAGCTAAAAGATAATCTAAGGCAAAGGGATGTTTTATTGACAAAATTGAGCCAATGGAATTCTAGGTAATTTAAAGGAATGGAAAATGTATTTGATGTTTACATTTTTAGGCAGAACCGATGTGCTGACTAGGGAGTCGTTACAGGCATCTGTCGGCTATGGAATTCAAATTTTTTATACCCGATTTTCACGAAACTTAGCACACATCATTCTGGACCTAATTCAGTACTCTATGCCAAATTTCGTGCAAATCGAATGATGTATAGGGACTTTGGTGCCCCCATTTACCATAAATCGGACGAAAATATATGTGGGAGCTATATCTAAATCTGAATTTTCCGAATTTCAATAGGGTTCGTCCTTGGGCCAATAAAGTGACTTTTGCCAAATGTCATCCAAATCGGATCATAAATGCGACCTGTACTTTGTGAACAATTTAACGTCTACAGACGGACGCTACGGACAGACGGACGTGTGTCCGTCCGTCCATATATATATATATATATATATTCATCCGATTTAAGGTAAATGGGTCTTCAAAGTCCCTATATATCATCCGATTTGCTCGAAATTTGGCATACAGTACTGAATTAGGTCCAGAATGATCTGTGCTAAGTCCAGATTTAGATATAGCTCCCATATACAGTTTCGTCCGATTTAAGGTAAATGGTGTACCAAAGTCCCTATATATTATCCGATTTGCACAAAATATGGCATAGAGTACTGAATTAGGTCCAGAATGATGTGTTCCATAGAGTGGCATAGGTCCAAAAAGATGTGTGCTAAATTTCGTGAAAATCGGTCCAGATTTAGGTATAGCTCCAATATATAGTTTCGTCCGGTTTAAGGTAAATGAAGCACCAAAGTCCCTACATATCATTCGATTTGCACGAAATTTGGCATAGCGTACTGAATTAAGTCTAGAACGATGTGAGTCAAGTTTCCTGAAAATCGGTTCAGATTTAGATATAGCTCCAATATACATTTTGGTCCGATATAATGTAAATTGTGCACTAAAGAACCAAAGAATGGCCGACCCGCACACAATTTTGTACAATGTAATGAAGTACCTATAACCTTTCGTGTGTCAAGTTTTCTTGAAATGGGTTCAGATTTACATATAGCTCCTATATATACTTTCGTCCAATTTTAAAAAAGAGCCATAGCTAGGCCGATTGGCAAAACGTACTGAAATTAATATAAATTAATCTCGGGCAAGTTTCCTTGAAATCGGTTCAGATTTAGATATAGCATAGCTTCCATATATAATTTCGACCTATTTATTCATTTACCAGCCCATTTAATTTTTAAAAAATTTAAATGGGCTGGTAAATGAATATCAAGGCATGTTAAGGTTTGTAACTTTGCACATATATATTTGAAGATTTAAAAAGGAAGAAAAATTATTTACAAAAATTTTTTGTTGTTGTTTTTTGTGATCAAAGAAAAGTCCTTATTTTTGATGGCGGGGTCCCCTTAAACAGTGAAGCACGCCAAATAGCGTGCGTAAATTTTGCATAAAGTCTATTTACAAAGTATGGAATATATTGCAGAAAGGCATGTTTGTCGGTTTACTTATAGATAAAGATCGCATCCTTCGAAAAGACGACATCTGTAAAGATACCCATGTATAATATCCTCAAAGTGGTCAAGGGTAACATATAGTAGGCCCAGTCCGACTTTACTACTTTCCTTACTGCTTTTTAGATGAAGAAGCGTTTGCCAAATTAGAGCCACTTCGATAGGAAAGGTGTTTTAAAAGTTATCGGCCATCTTCATAACCTTAAAAATACCAAAAATTCGGCTGAACCTTTTTATGGGGGCTAGAAAACCCGATATTCCAAAATAAAGCGATTTTGGTGTCGATAAGATCTTCAAAAGGGGCTGGACTTTTTTATGGAACTGAAATCCGCATGTAATTAGTTATATTAATATTATGTGGGCAGTAGACTTTCTTCTTGATTTTATTTATTTTATTTCAGGAGCTAAATAAAAAGTCAAAATTGTTTTTTTTCTTTATTTACTTCTTCAATTTTATTTCTTGTGCCATTTCATTCTATCACCCACGTTACTTATCATATCAACGTTCTCCAGGCAGATCACGTTTCCATAACGTTGCTGTTACCAAAAATATTGTTGTTGTTGAAGGGTTGGCAAACACAAAATGCTTTATTAACTTGCTAACCGTAACATAAAATATGATTTTTACTGAAAGATAACACTTGACCTTTCAACTCGTACACGTATCCGTACACATACACAAAACACCCAAGATGGTTCTCAAATTAATTTTAGATTTGGGACACAAGACCATATGTGACCAATGTCGTTTGTCTGTTTATTTGTTTTTGATAGTCGACATGAAAGCAATTGTTAGTTTTTAAAAACACATCGAAAATAAGGAATTTTGCTGTTGGAAAAAATTGTGTTCCACAAATTTCACTCTACATGAATATAACTTGAATTGGAATCCTGAAAGGTATCGGTCTGTATTGAGTCCTTCAAATCTGATCTGATCAAAAATATATGAAATCTGAATGTTGGGCCCGAAATGTGTTCGCTATAAAAAACTTCCTTATAACCGATGTTCCTTAAAAGCGTACTCGATTGCATATATAAACTACACTTAAATATGAACTCCTTTAAACGAAATTTAATGTATTCACTAAACCACCGTGTGCAAAACTTCATAGATTTTGGAAAATATTTTGGTTACATGTTGCACAATTTAGATGAAATCTGACAAAAATATATATATTGAGTCTATATCTAAATCTAAGCCGATTTCAACAAAACTTATCATACGTCATTTTACACATCATTCAAACGATATTCAAAATGTTTTTTGAATCAAAAAATATGGGATCCATTTACACAAAACTGGTCGAAAAATTCAACGAAACGTAACGTATATATGGGAGTTCTTTATATTTGATAATTTTTGATAGTTTAGAACCCCATGACAATCCCAGATCCCAAACTACAACCAAACTACTCAAAATATGGAAACTATAGCCTTTCTTTTATATGGGTACTAGTGGAAAAAGTGGGCCAATACAGATATTTGTATACCGTCAGCATGATCGCTAATGAATATACAGATGGGACACATTTGTCGACTTCTTCTGGTAACTTCCCCACAAAGGGTAACGTTTTCAATATTTATAAATCCAATATCAGGCGAATAGGATGTCCGATTTGAACCAAACTTGCAAAATCTATTATATTTACCAAATCTAGATCAATTCCGAGGATGAGACCCATTGGCCTACTCCTTCTGGTACCTACCACACAAATGATCAAATTTCTTAATATTTATCTATCCAATATCAGGCGAATAGAATGTCCGATTTGAACCAAACATCTTTACCAAGCCCAGATCAATTGTGAAGATGGGACTCAATGTTTCACTCCATCTGGTACCTCCCCCACAAATGGTCAAATGTCTTAGAATTTTATCGTCATTAAGAAAACGAAATCCATTAAAATCGAAGAAATTATCGAAGTTGACCGGCATGTTAGCAGTCGTAACATCGCCCATGAATTAAAAATCGACCAAAGAACTGTTTTATAACATTTATACAAAGCTGGATTCCAAAAGAAGTTCGATGTTTGTGTGCCACACCAATTAGAACCAGAAAAAATAGGACGGATCGAATTTCCATCTGCTAAGCCTTTGCCAAAAGAATGAGATAGATAATTTTCTTAAACGGATGATGACTGAATATGTGAAATGGACTGGTCAAAGAGCGATGAAGGACCTCAAACGGTGACCAAACCAGGACTAACGACCAGGGAGGTTCTGCTATGCATTTGGTGGGAATGGAAGGGGATTATTTATTATGGAAGGGAATTATATGGCCAAACGCTAAATTCTGATCTCTATTGTCAACAACGGACCGTTTGAAGATAGCAATTGACCAGAAACGCAAGAATTGGCCAACATGAGAAGTATCGTGTTCCACAAGGACAACGCTAGGACACACACATCCACAGTAACTCGATAGAAACTTCGGTAGCTTGGTTGGGAAGTTTTAATGCATCCGCCTTACCGTCCGGACTTGGCACTAAGCGATTATCATATTTTTCTTGTATTGCAAAATTTCTTTAATAATAAAAAATGTATCTAGGGAGGATTGTGAAAATCTACTAATGGAGTTTTTTTGCAAATAAAGAGCAGGACTTCTATGAGGGAGGCATTAAGAAGTTACCTTTGAAATCATACAACAAAACGGTGCATATTTGGCCCAAATCGGACATTCCGAAGCAAGTTAAAAAGTGTTATAGTTTATACACAATTAATGGATTTCTTTTTCCCCATCCTAATATATATCTTATAGATCAAGAAGGAGTATTTCGATTATTTACAAACGGAATGCCAGATTAATGTGATGGAGGGTATACAAATTACCCTGACTATTTTAGTAGATGCCTGTCATATTGATTCAATACTGCTGGACGAAATATAATCCAATAGTTCATTTAATTTATTACATCTTAAAATATGAATTCTCAGAGCACATCTGACACATTTATAATAATTTTTTAAATATGATTTGATCGCAAATTTATTGGTATACAAAGGTATAAACTATGAATGTATGACAAGATAGACAAGTAAGGAATGTAGTAAAGTCGGACCTTCACCACTTTGGGTATATTGTGCATATGTATCCTTACATTTGCCTGCCTATGATAAATTTAATTTCATTCGGGCAGATTTAGAGTCGTCTGCGTACTATGGGACAAATTTATGGAAAACGTTTTATAGCAAAATTGATACACGCTATTCGGTACGCCGCACTGTTAAAAATTTAATTTCAATCAGACACCTGCTCGAAATACATATGGAAGACATGGCTGCATCTGCGCCAATTTCAACAAAACCCAATAATTCAAGGCTACATTTTATACATTGTTCAAAGTTTTGTGTTAATCGGACAAACATTAGGAGTTTGGAGCGCTATTTATGTAAAATCGGACGAATATATATGAATATGTAGGAGCTATATAGAAATCTGAACCGATCCTAAACTTACCACACATCTTTCTAAGCACAATTCAGTACGATATGCCAAATTTCGTGCAAATCGAAGAATATATATATAAGGACTTTGGTGCACTATTTACGTATAATCGGACAAAATATATATGGGAGCTATATTTAAATCTGAACCGATTTTCACGAAACTTAACACACATCACTCCAGACTTAATGTAGTACGCTATGCCAAATTTCGTGCAAATCGAAAGATATGTAGGTACATTGGTGCACCATTTACCTTAAATCGACCGAAAATATAATACACATTACTATACACTTAATTCAGTACGCTATGCCAATTTTCGTGCAAATCGAAAGATATATAAGTACTTTGATGCATTATTTACCTCAAATCGAACGAAACTATATATGGGAAGTTACCTTAAAAATCGAAATCTGAACCGATATTCACGAAACTTATCACTCATCATTCTAGACTCAATTCAGTATGTCATGCCAAATTTAGTGCAAATTTTAGTGCAAATTACCTAAAATATAAATATATAAAAACTGAACCGATTTTCGCTAAATTTAACACACATCGTTCTTGGCTTAATTCAGTACGCTATGCCAAATTTCGTGCAAATCGAAGGATATATAGGGACTTTGGTACACTATTTACCTCAAATAGGACGAAACTATATATGTGAGCTATATCTAAATCTTAACCAATTTTCACGAAACTTAATACACATTACTATACACAATTCAGTACGCTATGCCAATTTTCGTGCAAATCGAAAGATATATAGGTACTTTGGTGCACGATTTACCTTAAATCGGCCGAAAACATATATGGGAGCTATATGTAAATCTGAACCGATTTTTCCCAATTTCCATAGGGTTCGTCCTTTGGCCAAAAAAATAAATGAACTGTGCCAAATTTCATCCAGTTCGAATCAAAAATTCGAACTGTACTTTGTTTACAATTTAACAGACAGGCGGACGGACGGACATGCATAAATCGACTTAAAAAGTGATTCTATGCATATTCTCAAAAAGGGACCATGTGTCTATCTCGTTTCCTTTTGCATGTTACAAACATATGCACAAAGACATAATCTGTACCACAGTGTGGTGAAGGGTATAAAAATGCTTCATAGTCTATAGGAATCAATTGGTTGTATAATGTTTAAATTTTCTCTTGAAAATCTTAAATTTATAACAATTCATGTTGACTATTTCCGTCTTGTTTCTTTAACTTACATTTCTCATTTTGCTTTGGTAGTTCTTATATTAAATAAGACTGACGTAAATAAGCAAAACGTGACTTTTGCTAAAAATCATATTTAAGGAAGTGAATACCCAAAATCGGCTTTATTTTTCTTAGGTAGCTGTGTACAATTGTGCCTTTTGCTTTTACTTCAAAGAAAATGTACAAATGGACGCAGCATAAAAAAAGTGGTCACTAAGGGATTTTCTGCGAAAATTGTTGTCTGACTACATAGATATGATTATAATTTATATAAATAAGGTTAAAATGTTCATATAGAAAATATACAAATGAGTGTAACAAACATATAATAGGTCGTTAGGAAGCCTTATCGATGTCGAGGACGTGTGGGTTTATTTTCGAAAAATCAACAATTTAAAATGTCATTAAGTTTGGCCTACCGATTTTACGATATTTCAAAAGTAAATATTGCATAAAAAATCTTACGGAATGCACAAAATTTCAAAGTGTATTTCGAATATTTGAAGACGTTGGAGGTTATAAAATAATATTTAAATTATAATGCGCTAATAATACCGAATCTATTAGCCTACTAATAATTTCTTTAATATATAAACATTAACAGGAAATAGAATGAATGTCCCTTCAAAAATCCTAAAATAGAAAAAAAATAATTCCAAATTCAAGAAATACATATTTTCAGATACCAAAATTGAAAACATAATCTTCTTATTTTTTCATATTTTTTCATATATTTAATGGAGATTCGTCCTTCCTCTACTTTTTCTGTGAAATAATATTCTTGATTTGCTTCGTTATCCCTTTTGCTAGGATTTAGTGTTATTTCTTTTTCTTTCGTTCGGTAAATTCCTTATTTATTCTACGAAATTTAATCCTTTTTCTTTGTGTACTTTGCATAAAATTCAAACTTTTTTAAGATATTCGAATTGGTTGCATAGAAAAGTCACATTTTTGTGTTCAGCATTTGTATTCCGTGCTTGTAGCATTTTTACATTCTTTTTCACATATTTTCTATTTCTCCTACTCAAGAAGAATAGAAATGAAAACAACACATTAAAATTCAATTATGACAAACAATCCATCGAATTGTTGTTATCTCATATCGATTTGAATAAAAATATAGTTGTTTCTACCAATATACATTGGGAGGTGTACATCTGTAGACGTTTAATACTCTGTGAAGGTCGTTTTCTTTGTCATCTCGAAGGTTCGTTTGCGAAATATGTTCATATATGCATATTAGAATGATATATAATGCGAATTATTTATTTGGAATCAACCGTATTAAAAAGGATTTGGTTACCCATTACAAGGAATAGTTTGGTAAGCAAAAAAAAAAAAATGGATATGATTTTACGAAACACCGGCGATAAGCACCATCCGAGGAAACTAGAATGAACCTCAAAAATTAGAGCGAACAATACACGGATGAAGAGAAGGATACGCCTTACCTTCCTTCCACTTCCTCGGATGCGGCAAACAAGAGTATATCTCCGAGAGAGCAGGCGAATTGCAAACCCACAAAAACGAAATAGTAAGGAAAGATCAAAAGTCGGACGAAGCCGACTATATGATATCAAAGTCGTGATGTACATACAAGAGATGACAATGTGTACAATATCCTGTATATAGAATAGATAGAAAACAATTGAAAAGGAATCGGGCGACAAACAATTTGTGATCTACACAGATATTTCAACCAATACCAAGTGAAAAGCGTTAAGTTCGGCCGGGGCGAACTTTGGATACCCTCCACTGACAGGTACTTGAAATGAAAATATTGGGAACATACCAAAAAGTGGGCGTATACCGATATGTCTTCAAACCGATTATGTAAAGCATAATGTACACCAAATACAAATTTCAGCAATTTTTAATGGATATTTATACCCTCAGCCTTATGGCTAATGAGGGTGTATACACTTTGATACGGTGAAAATTAAATCGAAATATTGGTTCTAGACCCAAATCCGTTTCAGAAAAGTTGCAATTCATCCAAACTTTGCACAATCTCTAATTTCTTCCAAACTTAGTTCGGAAGTTCGAAGATTTGGAATGGTCAAAATTGTGCAAAAATTAAATTTTATAATATCATGCGAACGGACTTTGAACCAAAATTTGTACAACGTATTATCTTAACCAATCCTAGATTATGTAGTAAGATGGCATCCGTTGGTCCATTTCTTCTGGTACATCACCCCCAAACGGTCAAAATCAAAAATTTTTATAAACCAATATCAGGCGACGCATTGTATGGTGGAACATGAGGCCATCACCAACGTACTCAGGATTTATTTCAGGCACCGAAATCGGTTGGAAAACGCGACCAAGAACCCCAAAATACCGAAAATTGGAAGGTACCCTTATATGGGAGCTATTCGAAAAAGTGGACCTATTTTCATAATTTTTTTTTTGTGGAGTGATTAAGTACATATTAAAAACTTAAAATACTAAATTACAGTCAATTCGGTGGAAAAGTACGATCAAAATCCCCAAAATACTGAAAATTAGAGGGTAACGTTATATGGTGGCTACCAGAAAAAGTGGACCTATATTTATAATTTTTTGTTGGGAAATGTAGTACCCATTAAGAACCCAATGTACCAAATTTTAGTGAATTCGGTTGAAAAATACAAAAAAGGGGGGTTCCTTTATATGGGAGCTATACCCTCCGTACTATGGTGGAGGGTATAAAAACCATACTCATAATATTCTGAAATCTATGAAAAAATTTATGTCGATCGGACAGACTTCGATTTTTGGTGTAACATTTGTATGAAATCCAGCAAAATTATTAGCTGTAAAAATGTTGTCTAAATCGGAAATATATTGGAGTTTGATGCACCATTTACATAAAATCGGACGAAAATATATATGGGAGCTATCGGGACCGATTTCAACAAAATTTCACAGACATCAAACTGGACTTAATTTAGTTCGCTGTGCAAAATTTTGTCTCAATGGTTCGATCTCGTTTCCTTTTGCCTGTTACAAACATGTGCAAAAAACATAATACCTTGTATCACCGAGTGGTGAAGGGTTTAAAAAAGAACCCGGTCTATTTTCGGTAGATAATACGTTTTAGCTCCGAATGACACTGTAGTTTGACATTCCAAATTTCTTTCCAAGACTAAAAAATTAAAACAAGTTCAACAAAAACCTTAGCTAAAAATACCAGCTAGGGATTTTTTCTTCAGATTTTGACGATTCCGACTGGGCTTAACGGCGTTTTGCATAGAAAAATATTGTACGAATTTCGATTCATCCGCAATTCCATCCTGCTCAGCAATTTTCTAGTGATAGAATATCATCTGCATGTGTTCCCATTCTTGTTGACTAACCACTCCTTTCCATTGTGTAAAGTGTTGACCAACATTTGCTAATCAATAAAACATTTTAATTAAATGTCTATTTCAATATTCACTCAGCTAACATGTAATTTCCCATTAAATCCTCTAAAATGTCCCATTTAAACTAACATCATTTATTTACAATTCTGGTATGGATTATTTTACCACACAAACACACAGAAATAATTTGATTGTATTTACCTAAATAAATGCCACATTTTCATAATTGAGTTAATATTTGTGGTGCTTTGCAGTTCGATTACAGACAATTTTATCTAATGACAAATCCACCTACCCGCCCAATAGCCGAAGGAACGAATGAATGAAGTTAAACATTTTGCACAAATTCATATTAGGATTTGTTGGTCAAGGCTAATGTCAACAACAATTAATTTCATAATTGTTATAAACTTGTTTGCGGTTTTTGGCTATGCAAATTGACAAAAATTTCAGTTCAGTTGCACAAACATAGAGTTGCATGAATACATTAAAATCTTGTTTGGAATTTGTGATGAATGAGAAATACGCATATGGTATTAATATTTTGCAATGAATCAATAAAATTGAGGATATTGCTAACGTTTGCTACTAGGGTGGCCATTATGGTTAGGCTTAGAGAGTCATCCGGTGATGAAAGATTTGATCTTTGTCGACGGAAATCCTATCCATGTTGATTGTTTTTATACCATATTACCAGAAAATTTGGACTTATATTTACACTTTTTAGTGGAGAAATTTGGTAGGGGAGACTGGGGCACATTCGGCAATCGTGTTTTCGATATGAAGATCTCACCGTAGATCACTAGCTTCGATACGTTGGCATCGAATATCAAAATAAATAACTGAACCAAAGTTTGAAATCTCTACCAAATAAACTTTTAGTAGTATTTCCATTTCGTAAGTATTTCGTGTATAAAACATTTAAATTTTTAAGTCAGTATTATAAAAATGTAGTTAATTACAATGTGCATTCCTATAAAAATAATTAAAAATATAATGTTTTTAGAAGATTGATAGACAAAAAATGAAAAAACTATAAAAAGTGCCTTCGGGGTACATTCGGCATTTTAAAGTGGGGCACATTCGGCCATATGCAGATAGTGCAATATTGTGCTTTATTGACGAAAATACGATAGAAAAAAATGTCGGCAATCTAGCTCAATTCGTTATAGGCTAGAGTGATAAAAACAGACATACAGACGGGGAAATGGACAGGTTTAAATCGTCATAGAATTTTACGCTCATCAAGTTCGGGAAAACAAACTTAATACACACAACGTATTATACCCTCCAGTGAACGATATTCTTGGGAGTCGGCTATATTCTTCTTGGTTCCTTTAATTTTGTTACTGGGTGTTGCTTTCTCGCTACTTTTTGTGGCTTTCTCTTCTCTCGTGCTTGCCTTTCCAATCTCTTTGGACAGTGTCAAAGGTGTCTACTTCCAGTTTCTTGGACGCAATAATTTCGTCGACCACTCTATAGCGCAAAATTTCGCATAAAATAGCGACTCCTTACAATTGTTACTGCCCTCTGCCTTTTTCCTAATGTTTGCAAAGTACTTTGGGGTTCCCAACGAAAGTTTCCTATTCAACTCTTGTCAGTTTGGTATTAGAGTCAGATTGCGGTACTCAGTCTATGGATTTGGTTTTGTATCGGCTCTTCGTTATTATATATTAGGAAAATTATTGAAATTTTTAATTTAAAAATTTTACATTTGGTATGATTTTCAAATAAATTAAATTACCCTAAACTAATATTAACCAGTGAGCGGAGCAGTATAGTCGGACGGGGCCGACCATGCGATACCCTACACAACTACCACGAACTCTAACTTTCTGAGGATGTTTATTCCGAGTTTTTCGAATATTCAGTACAGTCATTCTAATTACTTGTCCAGATTACCTTCACGGTGGGTTGTGTTGTGATTTTCGGATTATACTCTACTCGAAAACACACAAAAAATTATGTTTTCGGTCCATTTCATCCCAATATTGTAATCTGATCATCACCGAAAATTATAGGCGTTGTTCTTGACCATAACTCGAACTTCATGAAAAATTTCAAAGCCATCAGCGCGATATTTCTCCCTCTAATGTGGTAATGGGTCACTGAATAATATCTGAATACGTAAGCACCTGTAAATATTTGACTGTAACTCCCACATCTGAGTAGATACATCACTATATTTGGTATCAATTTAAAGGCCAACCACTCCTCTTGGATGTGCTATCAACTCCTGGGGTCTACATCCTCCAGGAGTAAATATATATGCCATAAAATACAAATTTTGTCATTTTTCACACAAAAGTCAGGGTACATTTGACCCGCTAAATATTGACCGATCTTTATCAAAACATGCATGCTTATTCTCTGGCCCGATCCCCTTCTCCATGCAAAAATTCGCGGTGTTTGGGCCATAATTGCGGCCTCTGGAGCGACCAGAAAAACCGACAAAAATTTAGTATTTGGTCCATTTCATCCCCTAAATATTAACCGATCTTTTCCAAAAACAATAGGGGTCTTCATTGGCCAGAACCCATCCTACATGCAAAATTTCGTGGAGATTGGTCCATAACTGTGGCCTGTATCGTGTTTACAAATTATAATGGACAGACGGAAGGATTAGTTTTAAAGACAAACTCACAAACATTTTAGATCGACTCAGCTAGTCGAGATATGACAACCGGTATATTAAAGGTGGGTCTAGGACCAATATTTCGCGGCGTTACAAACATTTTGCACAAAGCTATAATACCCTTTTTTCATAGTTGTGTAGGGTATAATTACAGGGTATTATATTTTTATGCATATGTTTGTAACATTAAACAATCGTAGTTAACCTGGTTCCTTTTGATAATATGCATAGAATAACTTTCTGAAGTTTTTCTGCATGTCCGTCCGTCTGTTGATGTTAAATTGTAAACAAAGTACAAAAACCTTGCATTTATAATTGGATTTTAATGAAATTTCACAAGTGTACTTATTTGGCCCGGGATTCGAACCCTGTTGAAATTGGAGAAAATCGGTTCAGATTTATATAACGATATTTTCGTCCGATTTAATGTAAATGGTATACAATATATATATATATATATCATTCGATTTGCGCGAAATTTGACATAGTGCACTGAATTGAGACTGGAGTGATATGTGCTATGTTTCGTGAAAATCGAAATCGTGAAAATGTCAGATTGACATAAACTATGTACAAAATTCATCCAATTTCATGTTACTGGTGCTTCAAAAATACCACGTCTGTTGGGATGCATCTGTTTAATATAACCATAGTGGTGAAGGGTATCATATAGTCGGCCCCGTACGACTTTACTACATTCCTTACTGGATTTTGGCATACAATAATTAATTTATTTTTCATCTCTTTCTGGAGCTGTTTTAATTTTAAGTTCCTGGAAATTAAAACCATAGCTACAGTTACGGTTACTAAGAAATACAAAAATGTAATGAAAATTTCTCAAGAAAATTTCTCTAATGAAACTTTTCTCGGTTGTTGAAAATGCAATAACGACAGCGATAGTCTCGTCATTTGGAAGTTATGGGTGGTTGTAGCTGAGGAAATGATTTTGTTTGCCGTTGCAATTATAATGCAGTTTCAGTTTTATGACAAACTATTTCCTTAGCCATTGTTTTTATACCCTTCACCACACTGTGGTACAGGGTATTATGTCTTTGTGCATGTGTTTGCAACAGGCAAAAGGAATCGAGATAGACCCATGGTTCCTTTTAAGAATATGCATAGAATTACTTTATAAGTCGATTTATGCATATCCGTCCGTCTGTCTGTTGATGTTAAATTGCAAACAAAGTACAGTTCGCATTTTTTGATTCGAATTGGCTTTTAAGACGCCCACCAAATTACGTTATTTTGGGGTTCATGAGCACGTTTTTCAATCGAATTCGCTTAAATTTGGTACACTGGGTTATTAATGGGTATAAAATTTCTCTTCTAATATCATAAATATAATACTTTATGTTCTTATTGGGTAGAAAATCTCTGATGGGAAATATTGTAATATTTTCTTGATATGATTTTCAATGAGTTAAATTACATTTTAAATTCCGTTTTGATAAATTGACTATTTGCTTGACATCTCAATTTCACACAACAAAAGTCAGTCAGCAAACTAACCTGGCGTTACTTGACTTGAGGAGGAAACATAACGAATCAAGTAAATTTTGAAAATAACGAATCATTCCCCTCTGTCGTTCAAAAATTCCTTTATTTATGTATGTATTTATGTGAACAAATTTTGTTATATTGCACTATAGGTAATTTGGACAGTTTTTTGGTCAAAAAGTCATTTTTTCAATTTTGGGAAAAATGAAAATAAAATTGAAGAAATAAAAAAATTAAGAAATTAAAACCGCTAAATACAAATAATAAACATAAAAATTGAACATGGAGACTATTGGCGGTGGTGTGTGCTGTTTATCTATCTTCTATATATATAAAAATCAATTTCTGTTTGTTTGTTTGATCAGTGTTAGCTATAGACTCCTAAACTACTGAACGGATTTTAATGAAATTTTCACAGTCGATTTTTGAGTACATTTGTGGTAACATAGGGTACTTAATTGTTTGATGGGGGCAGGGGAAACAGTAGCCCCCATACAAATTGCCCCCTTTTTAGATCAGAATTGGCCATTATAGCAAAGAATTGGAATTGGTAATTATAGCAAAGTGTTAGTAAATATACCAACCACAGATGTTTACTAAGTTCACAAACCACCTTTATGTAGGTGTTGCCAATTCCCAATTTGTTGTTATGAAAATGATAAAGGTGGAAATATCTGAATCAAAAAAGTGAGACTGATGACAGAGTCCGTACAATTCGAGTACGCAGAGATTTAAATAATGTGGACTCTATATACAAAATAGTACTGTACACATTACAGATGACAGAATTCGAAAATTTGAGCACGAAGCGATTTAAATAATTTGGACTGTATACACAAAATAGTACTGTACACATATTTGCCCTCTTTATACCCTACACCAAACTGTGTTTCAGGGTATTATAACTTTGTGCATATGTTTGTAACAGGCAAAAGAAATCGAGATAGACCCATGGTTCCTTTTGAGAATAAGCATAGGACAGGGATGCGAAATGAAATTATTCATATTGTACTGGCTTTCAATAAAAAGTGTAATTTTTTTATTCCGATTGTACTTTTTATATATTTTTTAATAAAATTTTTATTGTTATTAACAATTAATAAAAACATACTTAAAAAATTAATTAAGATTTGAAGCAGTCGATGCATGTATTATGTTCCTTTCTTTGGTTTTGATTATATATTGTGTTATGGAAATACCCTTTCCACATTTGTAGATGAATGTGGAATAAAAATTTGTGATATATAAGGAAACATATATAAACATATTTGATATTATTTATTTTTTTTGTACATATTGCAAGAACAAAAATAACAGTAACCAGTAAGGAAAGTAGTAAAGTCGGACTGGGCCGACTATATGATAGCCTTTACCACTTTGGGTATATTGTACATATGTATCCTAACAATTGCATGTCTATGTTTACTCTTTCTCCAACCTATCCTAACTTTAATTTCATTCGAACAGATTTAGAGCCGTCTGCGTAACATGGGGAAAATTTATGGAAAAGATATTTATAGCAAAATTGGTACACGCTATTCGGTACGCTGCGTTGTTAAAAATATAATCTATATGTGGGAGCTATATCTAAATCGAAGGATATATATAGGGACCTTGGTGCACCATTTACATAAAATCGGACGAAAATATATATGGGAGATATGTCGAAATCTAAACCGATTTTTCCGAAACTCACCACTCATCATTCTAGAGTCAACTCAGCACGCTATGCGAAATTTCGTGCAAATCGAAGGATACAAAGGGACTTTGGTGCACTATTTACCGAAAATCGGTCGAAAATATATATGGGAGCTATATCTAAATCTGAACCGATTTCCACGAAATTTAACACACATCGTTATCTTACTTCAGTACGCTGTGCCAAATTTCGTGTAAATCGAAGGATATATAGGGACGTTGGTACTTCATTTACATAAAATCGGACGAACATATATATGTGTCAATCGATTTACAAAATTAAGCATAGATTGCAGAATGACATGTGTAGGGATTGATGTTACTCGGTTTACATATAGGTAAAGATCACATATTTTAATTCGTTCAATTTCATGTCAATGTTCTTTCAAAAAGGCGACGTCTTTTCGGATACAAATGTAGAATATACCCAAAATGGTGAAGGGTATCATATAGATAAATTTCACATATTTAAATTCGTTCAATTTCATGGCCCAAAAAGTCCGAATTTACTGCTTGCCTTATTGTTTTTTTTTTTCAGTTTGTGAAAACATATTTACTTTGGAAAAAATGTTATTTGGCTTAAAAAACACCGAAGTGAATATTGTGAATTTTAATTATAAATCGCTTGATCATCTAGAAGGCACGTTAAAAGTCGGAGACTGGGATATGATAAATTTAGATACACCTTTATTACTGATAACCTATTACTGATAACAAAAACATCCATCTAAGTCGTTTTATGTACTGCGTTCTGTGCATTATTTTCATGTACATTTTTTCAAACAAAAAGCTTTGGGATTTTGTTCTAATAATCATAACTCCTCATCATTCAATATATTCCTTGATCAGCGAAAAATTATTGTTGTCCACCAACTGTTTTAGCGGGGAAAGACTGCAACACTTTGCGTAGAATGTTAACTGCTCTTATACGGACTTGGAGTGTATTCGGGATCCATTAATTTGCATGTTAATAAGCTAAAGCGAATTATTAATACCATAACACGCTTAATTTATAATCTACGTAGTGACAATCACGTGTCGGAATATGTTACTCGCTTTCTTGGATGTTCTTTGAAAAAAATTATTCAGTATATATATTACCGTGGACACACACTCCTCTAGAAACCTCAATATTTTGATACCTCGAATTTTGAATATTTGCGCAATGTTGGAATGCACTGCCACTTGAGTTACGGGTTTTCTCACAGCAATAATGCTATACGTTTAAAAATTCTAAGTCAGTTACACATTTCATAGTAAAAATTGCCATATTATGGATTTACTTTTTTGGCCTTTGGAAGGGGCAGCGAAGTGCCAGCTAGTTTAATATATAATATTTGTTAATACGTTTGTGTAGCGATTCAAAATTTACATAGTTAACTATAATAAATGAAATGGCTTTATTTTTATACCCTACACAACTATGTTGTCAGGGTGTTATAGCTTTTGGCAGCCCAAAGTGTTTGCAACGCCGCGAAATATTGGTCCTAGACCCACCTTCAAGTATACCGATCGTCATATCTCGACTAGCTGAGTCGATCTAGACATGTGTGTCCGTCCGTCCGTCTGTCCATTATAATTTGTAAACACGATACAGGCCACAGTTATGGACCAATCTTCACGAAATTTTGCATGTAGGATGGGTTCGGCCCAATGAAGACTCCTATTGTTTTGGTAAAGATCGGTTAATATTTAGGGGATGAAATGGACCAAATACTTAATTTTTTTTAGGTTTTTCAGGTCGCTCCAGAGGCCGCAGTTATGGTGCGAACATCGTCAAATTTTACATGGAGAAGGGGATCGGGACAATGAATAAGCATGCATGTTTTGATAAAGATCGGTCAATATTTAGCGGGTCAAATGGACCCTGACTTTTGTGTGAAAAATTGCAAAATTTTTATTCTGGGGCGTATATACTTGCTCCTGAAGGACATATACGCGAGAAGTTGACAGTATATCGAAGATACGTAATTAGGTAAAGGTGACAATGTGCATTGTATTACCATTACTCTATTAGAGGACGGAAATGTCGCGCTGATCGCTTTGAAATTGTACATGAAGTTCCGATTATGGTCAAGGACGTTGCGTATAGTTTTCTGTGAAATCGAGATTTCATTCAGGGGGTGCAATGAACTGAAATAATTTTGTCAGGTTTTCTAGTTGCTCTAGAGGCAATTATTATATGCAGAGCATCACATATTTTATAAGATGAAGCGGATCTGACCAAATACATAGAGCGGCTGTTTAGATGATGATCGGTCAATATTCCTAAGGGTCAAATCAACCAAAACCTAAAGAGACCAATTTTTTATTTTATGGCGTAAAAATTCACTTCAAGAAAAAAATGTTTGGAAAAAAAGTGGAGTTATTGATCGGTAAAAAGGGTGCAAGTATCGCGAAATATTGCCCAGGCTCAGAATATAGAACCGCAGAAAGTTTGCATTTGATAGTAGTTGTGTAGGGTATCATATGGTCGGCCCCGTCCGACTATACTGTTCCGCTCACTGGTTTACACATAAGTCATTTTAGATAGACTTTTACTAAAATGTTTAAATTTGTCTGATTTTTTGACAACTGAAATATATTAATGAAAGCCTTCTAAATTGATTCCAATAGGTCTCAAATTGCAATTTTTTGCGTTTTTCATGATATATCAGTTTTTTTGTAGGGAACTTCAGAATAAAAAACAATAAAATTTTCGATATTTGGTTTGATGAAAGAAATAAAAGCAAAGAAACATATTGTTGTTTACAACGTCCCCGCAAGTGAATAACAACAATATGGGCGAAAAATACGTCAAATTAAAAAAGGAAATTAGGCTATTTGCATGCATTTATCAAGATGGACCAAATGTCATAGGAAGATAGGACTTTTCCGCGAAAAAAAATACACTCGCATTTTTATTACAAAATGAATAACATGACTCGTAAACCGCAAATAGAGTTGCCCTTATTGATTAAAAATAAAGAAGTGAGATATGAAAACAATGTTGTTCATTATATCCAGTGTTTACTATAATTATGTTCGCCTGTAATAAGCATGGTTTTATCGCATTTTTACATATTAACTACTTTAAAGAGCGTAAATGGGTACTGAATTAATCGTTATTAATGCATTCTGCAAAAACATACAGCATTGTAAGAGTTTTTAATTCAAAAATCTAATCGCGGGGTCGAAATTTTTATAACTTACTACCCTAATCCTTTTCAACCGTTTGTTATGTTTAAGAAAACTAATGGAAATATCTGAGAAAAAATTAGCTTAGTTCGTTATATGTGTAGTTGCTTACAACCGTTATTTGTTATATGCGGTTTCTACTGTGGAAATCTGCGTTTTCCTTTTTTTGTACATATAAACCATTTAAAAAGTCAAAAAATCGTTTAAAACCGCTGTTATTAATTTTTGCTTCAAAAACAGAGCAAATTGCCTATAGTGCATTGGGCACTTGTACGCCATTGGCTCCATGTTAAGCGGTATTAAGAATCCATGACTCTTTTGCTGAACATGGTTCCATTGTTACCATTGCCAATCAATTGCTTCACACAATTTCCGACCACAAAACTTGAAATTCTATTAAATGTTTGCCGGTTACTTTGCTATTAAAGAACAAATAAAGTTACAAGTTCGAAACACCATAATTTGTTGCTATTTTTTTCATTTTCCACATTCCATATATATCAGTTCAACGTATCTATTATTTTCAGCAAGAGTATTGTGTATACAATTCAAATGGTGTGGTGCCTAAACAAAAACCAGTAAAAAAGAAACGAAATGAAACAAAGAGCAACACCAATAAACAACAGATATCGGGTAACTCCATAAAAGATGAATAAATAGATAAAACTATAGACAAACCTGTCTTTGGCTGTCTGTCCTTTTGTAATCACACTAAAGTTTTGAAATACCTGCCGATGATTTTTGAAGGATTCCTCGCGCAGTAAAATATAACTGCAATGTTGACGTATGTAGCTGTCAAAGTGATGTCTTTGTATGTAAATTAAATTGCAAAGGTTTCATAAATAGCAGAAAGAATTTCTTTATCTATTCTAATGGGGTATTATTATTTTTATATTATTTAATATTTCTTTTAAGAATATATCATTTATTTATGGTGTACAACATAATTTTACCCTTCACCACACTGTGGTACAGGGTATTATGTCTATTTGTGCATATGTTTGTAACAGGCAAAAATAATCGAGATAGACCCATGGTTCCTTTTGAGAATATACATAGAATCACTTTCTAAGTCGATTTATACATGTCCGTCCGTCCGTCCGTCCGTCCGTCTGTCTGTCCACGTTAAATTGTAAACAAAGTACAGGTCGCATTTATGATCCGAATTAGATGAAATTTGGCATAGATCACTTATTCGGCCTAAGGACGAAGCCTATTGAAACTGGGAAAAATCGGTTCAGATTTAGATATAGCTCCCATATATATATTTAACCTATGTAATGTAAACGGTCCCTATATATCTTTCGATTTGCACGAAATTTGGTACAGCCTAATCATTTAGGCCTAGAATGATGTCTGTCAAGTTTCGTAAAAATCGGTCCAGAGTTAGATATAGCTCCTATATATAGTTTCGTCCGATTTCATGTAAATGGTGCCCCAAAGTCCCTATATATCTTTTGATTTGCACGAAATTTGGCATAACGTACTGAATTGACCCTAGAATGATGTCTGCCAAGTTTCGAGAAAATCGGTCCAGATTTAGATATAGCTCCCATATATAGTTTCTTCTGATTTCATGTAAATGGTGCCCGAAAGTCCCTATATATCTTTTGATTTGCACGAAATTTGGCATAACGCACTGTATTGAGCCTAGAATGATGTCTGCCAACTTTCGAGAAAATCGGTCCAGATTTAAATATAGCTCCATATATAGTTTCGTCCGATTTCATGTAAATGGTGCCCCAAAGTCCCTATATATCTTTCGATTTGCACGAAATTTGGCATAACGTACTGAATTGAGCCTAGAATGATGTCTGCCAACTTTCGAGAAAATCGGTCCAGATTTAGATATAGCTCCCATATATAGTTTCGTCCGATTTCATGTAAATGGTGCCCCAAAAACCTATATATCTTTCGATTTGCACGAAATTTGGCACAGCGTAATGAATTAAGCCTAGAGTGATGTCTGCCAAGTTTCGAGAAAATCGGTCCATATTTAGATATAGCTCCCATATATAGTTTCGTCCGATTTCATGTAAATGGTGCCCCAAAGTCCCTATTTATCTTTTGATTTGCACGAAATTCGGTCCAGATTTAGATAGATATAGCCCCTTTTATTATAGGTTGATAACGTACTGAATTGGGCCTAGAGTGATGTCCAGATTTAGATATAGCTCCCATATATAGTTTCGTCCGATTTCATGTAAAGTTTCGGGAAAAGAGGCTATGTCTAAAAGGGGACCAATATTGATTACATAGTGTAGGAATTGAATGGGAATACTTGGGGCTATTATTGTATGCCTAATTAATAACCGATATATGTTAATTTCGAACCCAATATTTTAGTTCTGTATCTCAATTCCTTCTTTCAGGAGGTATCATTATATGGAAACTTAACACATATCATTCCATATTTAATTCAGTTCGCTATGCAAAATTTTGTGTACATCGAAAGTAGCACACTTTTGTGCGCCATTTACATAAACTGAGCAAACCTATATATGGAAGCTATACCTAAATCTGAACCGATTTTCACGAAACTTCTAGATTCAATTCTGTACGCTATGTCAAATTTTCATCCACGTCGAAAGATATATAGGGACTTTGGTGCACCATTTACATTAAACCGGATGTTGATGGACATATCCAAATTCCGCAGCAAAACAATCTAACTACCACCAACTCATCATCAAAATCACCAAATACATCAGAAAAGCAACAAAAAATACATCATATAAATATTTGTTTCCTTCACTTTTATGAGATTTTCCAATTAATATTTTATTTTCTCCATATAATTATTCACTCGTATTTTTAGTTATTTTTCCTTTACTTTATTATTAAACCAGTGAGCGGAGCAGTATAGTCGGACGGGGCCGACCATGCGATACCCTACACAACTACCACGAACTCTAACTTTCTGAGGATGTTTATTCCGAGTCTGAATAATATTTCGTGATATTTGCCCCCTCTTGTCCGATTAGAGGTTAACAACACCTCTTCCTTACTTTTTTCGAATATTCAGTACCGTCCTTCTAATTACTTGTCCAGATTACCTTCACGGTGGGTTGTGTTGTGATTTTCGGATTATAATCTACTCGAAAACACACAAAAAATTATGATTTCGGTCCATTTCATCCCAAAATTTTAATCTGATCATCACCGAAAATTGTAGGCGTTGTTCTTGACCATAACTGGAACTTCATGAAAAATTTCAAAGCCATCAGCGCGATATTTCTCCCTCTAATGTGTTAATGGGTTACTAAATAATATCTGAATACGTAAGCGCCTGTAAATATTTGACTGTAACTCCCACATCTGAGTAGATACATCACTATATTTAGTATCAATTTAAAGGCCAACCACTCCTCTTGGATATGCTATCAACTCCTGGGGTCTACATCCTCCAGGAGTAAATATATATGCCATAGAATACAAATTTTGTCATTTTTCACACAAAAGTCAGGGTCCATTTGACCCGCTAAATATTGACCGATCTTTATCAAAACATGCATGCTTATTCTCTGGCCCGATCCCCTTCTCCATGCAAAAATTCGCGGTGTTTGGGCCATAATTGCGGCCAGAAAAACCGACAAAAATTTAGTATTTGGTCCATTTCATCCCCTAAATATTAACCGATCTTTTCCAAAAACAATAGGGGTCTTCATTGGCCAGAACCCATCCTACATGCAAAATTTCGTGAAGATTGGTCCATAACTGTGGCCTGTATCGTGTTTACAAATTATAATGGACAGACGGACAGACGGACAGACGGACGGACGGACGGACACACATGTCTAGATCGACTCAGCTAGTCGAGATATGACGATCGGTATACTTAAAGGTGGGTCTAGGACCAATATTTCGCGGCGTTACAAACATTTGGGGCTGCACAAAGCTATAATACCCTGACAACATAGTTGTGTAGGGTATAAAAATAACTTTTAAATCTCTAATTTCATGAAATAATTTATTTTTATAACCTACACAACTATGTTGTCAGGGTATTATAGCTTTGTGCAGCCCCAAAAGTTTGTAACGCCGCGAAATATTGGTCCTAGACCCACCTTTAAGTATACCGATCGTCATATCTCGACTAGCTGAGTCGATCTAGACATGTGTGTCCGTCCGTCCGTCCGTCTGTCCATTATAATTTGTAAACACGATACAGGCCACAGTTATGGACCAATCTTCACGAAATTTTGCATGTAGGATGGGTTCTGGCCAATGAAGACCCCTATTGTTTTTGGGAAAGATCGGTTAATATTTAGGGGATGAAATGGACCAAATACTAAATTTTTGTCGGTTTTTCTGGTCGCTCCAGAGGCCGCAATAATGGCTCAAACATCTTGAAATTTTGCATGGAGAAGGGGATCAGGCCAAAGAATAAGCATGCATGTCTTGATAAAGATCGGTCAATATTTAGCGGGTCAAATGGACCCTGACTTTTGTGTGAAAAATGACAAAATTTGTATTCTATAGCGTATATATTTGTCCCTGATGGACATAGACCCGAGAAGTTGATTTTATATCCAAGAGGAGTGGTTGACCTTTAAATTAATACCAATTATATAGTTGTATGTGCTCGGATGTGGGAGTTACACCCAAATATTTACAGGTATCTCCGTATACGTATATTATTGAGTAACCCATTACCATACTGGAGGGCGGAAATATAGCGCTGATCGCTTTGAAATGTACCATGAGGTTTCAGTTATGGTCAAGGACAACGCCTATAATTTTCGATGATGATCAGATAATAATTTTGGAATGAAGTGGACCGAAAACTTAATTTTTTGTGTTATTTTCGAGTCGATCTATAGACCACAAATGAAAGTCGAAGGAATCTGGACAATAGCTGTACTGAATACTCGAAATATTCGGAAAATATGTCACTGTGAGGTGCTGTTTACTTCTAATCGGGCAAGAGGGGGAAAATATCACGAAATATTGCCCAGGCTCAGAATAAACATCCGCAAAAAAATTGAGTTCCGTGGTAGTTGTGTAGGGTATCGTATGGTCGGCTCCGTCCGACTATACTGCTCCGCTCACTGGTTATATTTATAATAATTTATTATTTTTAATTGTTATAATTTCCCTTATATTTTGTTAATTAGTAAAAACATTCTTCTATTGTAATAAAAGAAAATAAGAATAAATTCTTTTTTGCATTGTTGGCTTAGGTAGTCAATGACACTAATTATGTAATATTGCAAATCATATGCATATAATGCATATAATGTATGTTTTGTTAGATGGTTTTTTGGCTAGCAAAGAAAGTTGTTGATTTGACTCGCTCTCTTTTCATTTGGACAGTCGATCAACAAACATCTTTGCATCAGAACGAGAATTAACCTTTTTATAAAAAAAACTTTTTCTGAACAAATAAAAAAATTCTATGCAACCCTCGTTTGCTTGCAAAGGAAAAATTACTTTGTTTTTCTTGAATACTTTGCATAAGCAAACAGGGATAAAACTCAACACCGGACGAAAATTTATATAGGAGCTATATCTAAATCAGAACCGATTTTAAAGAAACTTAACACATGCCATTCTATACCGCGTTAAGTACGCTATGCAAAACTTTGTCTCAATCGAAAATATATTTGGGGGCTTAGTACTTAGCTTAGTACTCTATGTGGGAGTTATATCGAAATCTGAACCGATATTCAGCAATAGGGTTCGTCTCTGCGCCAAATAAATGAGGTGTACCAAATTTCATCGAAATCGGATTATAAATGCGACCTGTACTTTGTTTACAATTTTATATCAAACGATGGACAGACGGACGAACGGACATGCATAAATCAATTTAAAAAGTGATTATATGCAAATTCGGATGAAAAACGTGCTCAAGAATTCTAAAATACTGAATATTGGGTGTACCCGAAAAAAATGACTCACATTTCTAATTTTTAGTAGTAAGATTTGATACCTAATAAGACCCCCTATCTCAATTCCTTCTCAAAGTAACGATAATTGGGGATACTCTTATATGGGGACTATTGCTAAACGTAGACCGCATTTTATAGACATCCGAAAGAAAATTTGAAATTTCTGGTTGCTTCCAGTAATTTGTTGCTTGAAAAACCTGCCATTGAACCCATGGTGCACTACATGAAGTAGGGATGAAATATTTTTGACTTCGCCAAGCTATAAATGCTTCGTATCATTTTGTGTTCTCAAGTTTCTATCTTGTAAATAAAATGCCACTTTCTTGGCAAATAAAATTATGCTCTCGTATGTATACGTAATATATAACATGAATTTAAATTACTCATACGTAAGCGTATCTTCAAACAGTTTTATAAAATCCCATCGAAAACTTCAAACCATTTCCATTTAATTTCTTTCCTTTAAAAACAGATATTCATGAATATCTTACAAAGTTTTCCAGCTAACGATTGTCTTCGGGCTATGCAAAAAGTTATCATTTGCATTGCTACTCATTTTATTTTGTAGTGTAATTAAATAAACATTACAATTGCTGCTGCTGATTTTGTGTTTTTTGTTTTTTCTCGGTCGTACAAATAAACATCACTTCGCCATGATGCCCGAAGCCAAACAAATAAGCAGCAATCGGCATAAAAGTGTTTACTCAAATAAACTCAATCTGAAAATAAAACTTAATTACTGGCAGAGAGATTCGATATAAAAATCGCAACAACAGTGAAGCTAATAAAAATAAAAATTTAAGCTGATTGAAACAATTGAATGGAAACAAATAAGTTGGCATGAGGGAAGTGCGATGCGAAAGAATACAAATATTTAAATGAATGCACAAATTTGTGACTCAAGGTTCTCAATGGGGGAGATAGTTTTATGTTAAACAAATTGTCAACATAGATTTACGAATTGCGAACTTTTTAAAGACAACCTTTCTATCACAACAAATAACAATATCACTATGTCCATAAACACGATCGAAAAATAATTTTAAGAATATTTTTAAGGGTTTCAATTTTTTAAAGGCCGAAGGTCTATTTTTGGGTTTCATTTCTCCACAATATTCTCAAGAAATTTTACAGGTGTGGATATAAAGGAGAGGAGTCTTTGTTATCGAATATTTTTAAATATAGTTATTAAAGTGGGTTTTGGTTTATAAAGGCCGTTCCAGAACAACTTCTCAGGTTACTATAACCGCGATCCAAAATCTCCAACTATTTGATTGTTTATTTTCGGGAGAATTTTAGGATTTTCATTGAGTAGCAAATCCACCTACCAAAAATAATAAATATAGGTCCACGTTAATGTAGCCAATTATTGGGTATTTTGGAAATTTTTGATTCTATCGGAGGACGTTGACGTTTCAAGGCCACACGTACCATTAGAAAAACCCCTTTTCTATCACATTTTCGTCAATATAGCCATATTAAATGATTATTTTTAAAGACAAATTCAAAAACATTTTAACGAAATAATATTGCCCTATGCCGACTGTACCCCGAAGGTACTTTTCATAGTTTTTTCTACCAATCTTCTTAAAACATTATACTTTTAATTATTTTTATAATAATGCACATTGCAATTAACTACGTTTTAATAATACTGCCTTAAAAATTTAAAAGTTTTATACACGAAATATTTTTGAAATGGAATGGAAATATTACAAAAACATCTGTAAAAATACAAAAAACCGTGGATCTGGATAAGTTTATTAGCTAGAAATTTTAAACTTTGCGACAGTTATTTATTTTGATATTCGATACCTATGGATCAAAGCTAGTGATGTACATTGAGAGATTCATATCGAAAACGCCATTGCCGAATGTGCCCTATGCCGAAGGTGCCCCAGTCTTCCCTACTTCCAGATTCGGTATTTTGGAGATTCCGGACACATTTTTCAAACGAATTGGCTGCAATTATATTTTTTTGATTCTCATGGGGTTGCAAGACTTTCTTATTAAAAGTTACCCATAACCGACCGTTTTAAAAGATGTATTGTAAACTAATGAAGACCAGAAATATTAAATTGATGTCAAAAATATTAATATTAAATTCCTAAAATTTTCAGCATATAGTATTGGCATTTATTAGCAAAGATATTTCCCATCCCACAATGATCAATGCCATACTGTCGAGACTTCTGATGTACGAAATAATCGGGGAATGGAAAATACCAAAAAGTGGACCTATACCTACAATTGTACCAAGCGACTGTTGTCAGCCAAAATACACACGAAATACAAATTTCATCAATATTTAATGTGGGTTTTCCTAAAATTTCAAAACCCCAAATCGTGGTCCTATGGTAGGGTGCAACATACATATTTATAAAATCCTCTAAATACTGTAATTTTCAGGGCAATGTTATATGTGGGAGCTATACCTAAGGGTTATCGAAGTTAATATTTTTGTTTTGTATCATAATACCTTCCTTCATCCTAAATATTAAATAGGTTAAATAGACCGATATAGTTCATTCTCGAATTTGACGTTCTAGTTTTTTTATTTCGATATCCTCCGAAGGTAGAATGATTAAAACAGATGGCTAAAGTAAATCGCCTTAGAATTCTATATATATTAGGGTATAAATTGACAATTTCGAGTACAGAATATAAGATGAATCCTAACAGGCTTAAAATTTTTGAACTAAAATATGTGGTCATTATCTACATTTAAACCGATTTAGATCAATCCATAAAGGGCTATAAAGGGATTCACTAACTTCTGTACGTTGTGCAAAATGATGTGCCTATCGGTCATATTTTAGGTCCTTGTTGCATCATTTACTTAAAATCGGACGAAAATACAAACTTTACACACGTTACTTCAGTACGTTGTGCCAATCGGATTAACAATGGTTTTTTACTGCACCATTTACTTAAAATCGGACTAATATATATATATATACTCGATAATGTTAACATCAGAAACAGTAAACTCTCGATAATGTGAACTAATCAATGACGGGGTAGTTTATTTCATTCATTTTCGATTTTTTTTTTACATTTTCGATCCGACCAGCTTATTTACCGATAATTCCCTGATTTTTCCAACACTTTAATGTCAGTTTGAGTGTTCGCATTATCGAGAGTACGCTGTATATGAATCTGAAACGATTTTAATGAAACTTTACACACGTTAGGTTATACTAACTTCAGTACGTGGTCCACAATTTTTTGTCAATCCGCCATATTTGGGTCTTTGGTGCACCACTTACTTTACGAACGAACATCGGACGAAACTATATATGGGAGCTATATCTAAATTTGAAGCGATTCTGTCCAATTGCAATAGGGTCCTTGGGCCAAATAAGTGCATAGGTCACTTATTTGGCCCAAGGTCACTTATTTGGCCCAATTATCATTCAATTCGGATCATAAATGCGACCTTTACATTGTTTAAAATTTAACATGGACTGACAGACAGACGGATGGGCGGAGACGCATAAATCTACTTTGAAAGTAATTATATGCATATTCTCAAAAGGAACTATGTGCCTATCTCGTTTCCTTTTGCCTGTTACAAACATATGCACAAAGACCACCCTGAGGTGAAGGACATAAAAAGGGGGTTATATGGGGCTAACCCAAAAGGGGGCGAATATAAATACTTTTTGGAAGGGAGATTTGTTATCAAATACGACTACAAAATACCAAATTACAGCGAAACCGGCAGAAATGCGTTCAAAACCCTCAAAGTAAGTAATGAAAATTTGGCGTACCGTTATGAGGGGGCTACCAGAAAAAGTGAATCTACATTTTAGTTAGTAGTAGTAGTATTCATCGAATTTGCTTCAATATTAAAAATTTTCAAGAACCATTATGTGGGAGGCATGTATACCCAATCCTTGTCCGATTGTCCCAGTTTTTGTGACTTTCTTTACAGACTTAAGTATATATAAAATGTACATTTTCATCGACATTGGTTGTATATTAACGATTTTATAGGCTTAAAGAGTAAACATTTCCAGACCCATTATATGGGAGCTATACCCAATCTTGGTCCAACATATCCAAATATTTATAAATTGCTTTTAGATCAACATTTTTCCAAAATTTCATCTACCTACGATAACTCCTTCTATTTTTGGTCGCTGTTGTGAACTGAATATGTACTCGCGACATACTGCGCCGCAATCCGACATCGATCTTAAGAATACTAAACGTTTTTTAAGAATTTAAAATACGCTTTCAAAATGTAAAAAATGATAACAAATTAGACTGTTGAATATGTTTCCCCACTTACTTTCTAATAATAATTTTCGATTTCTGATTTCGTCAAAAAAACGGGAAAAATTAATTAAATTTAAAATTATTTCGTAAAATTAATTAAGGGTATTCAAATTGTAATCACTCAGAAACGAGCAAACAAACACGCACACATTTGTTTTGTTAATTCACATAAAAAAGGCATGGCAGCAAAAACCGCTTACCGCATTCAAACACACAAACACATTTCATTGTTTTAAATCTAAAACAAAAACATAAAAAGAAACAGTTGACCTCACGCATACACTCAAACGCGCGTCCCTTTTTCTGTTTTATGCATGTATAGAACTTAATCCCATTTGACCGCAAACACCAGTCATGTGTGTATGTGTGTGTGGCACTCACACTTCCAT